>NW_010358720.1:120103-160627 GCF_000414095.1 Morus notabilis | reverse complement strand
GGTAGGTCGAACTTCAGCGGCGGTGGTCGACGCAGGACCTGGAGGTAACTGATCTCGTGGTAGACGTCCTCGATCCCCATAGTTAAGGGTGTGTAGGCGTCGCACCGTTGCGGCTTTGGTCACTTGTTTTCCCCTTGGCTCGTCAAGGCATTGCCACCCCTATTGCTCGGAGCGGGTTGTACCTCTGCTTGGCTTGCACCTGAGGGTGACCTCGGCGCTTCTTACCGTTGTTTTGGCTGCTCACCTACCCTACCTCTTCCTTGGCAGGGGTTGCCACCTTACTCTTCAAGGCTTTCTTAGCCTCCTCGGCGTTGATGAACCCCTGTGCCCGTATTAGGAATTCCTGGTAAGTGTGGGGTGGTCTCTATTCGAGGTTTGTGCTACAGGGGATATCTTTTTTCATACTCGACAGCGCCCCCATCAAGGCCACCTCATCGGAGATTCCCTCAGTGGCGGTGACCTGTTCCCCAAACTAGGCTATCCAGTCCTTCAGGGACTCATTAGGCCCTTGGTACACCCTTGAGAGGTTTTGTTTAGGCAGGATGTATTTTTTGACACCTATGAACTGAGTCAAAAAGGCATTCTTCAAATCATCCCAACTAGTGATGGAGTTTGGTTTCAAGGATCTGAACCATCTCCTTGCAGAATCGGAAAGGTGATTCCTGAATGTTTTGCACATGACCTCCTCGAGGTATCCATGCAGGACCATATGTCCTGTGTACACATCCAAGTGGTCGTCGGGATCACTCCTTCCGTCATATAGCGGGATGGGGGCGATTTATACTTGTCTGGCAACGGCACCCGGATAATATTTTCTGTGAACGGGTGGTCGTGGGACGTGTACATCTTGGTGTCGACATTGACCGCCTCGGCTACCTTCCCCACAACTTGCTCGAAGTTGTTTAATCGACTCTCCATATGCTTTTCAAGCCTGGCCATCTTCTCAGCAAGAGCCTTGTTATCTGTTTCGAGCTCTTCCTCTCTTGCTAGTTGCACGACTTTCCCACGTCGAGCTTCGTCCTAAGGTCTCCGCCGTGCACAGACGAGGATCCCACGGGGATAACATTCCTCCTATTCGTGTCCTGTTGCGGTCGAGGGGGCGCGTCCCTGTTATTCACAGCTTGCGCCACAGTCTTCTCCCGCGCTCTCTTCCGTGCCGCCCTTTGCTTGCTCCCCTCAGACCTATTTGACTTGGTCGGGCGAGAATCGTTGGCTCGACTATCGCCGATTTCCTCAGTGTCACCGCGTTGGTCACCAATCCCTTGGTCTCCAACGGCGGCGTTCGTCGGGTTCATCGGCGCATCCTCCAACGGTGGCATTGAGTTTTGCCCTTGATCCCGCCCAACAAGGGCCGTAGCCATCCTTTCTACGGCTGTGGCCAGCATTTCGACCTATTTTTGAAGCTGGTCGATACGGTCTGGGGGATTCACAGCGGCTGGTGGGAATGGGTTCGCTGAAGTCCCCACGGCGGTGGGATTTTGGCTTGCCTGGCTCCTCTGGTCGGCCGTCAGCAAGCGAGCATTCCTGGGAGGCATGGTTGCTATTTCTTTTTGGTTAAAAACTAGATTAGATTTATGGGCTTAAAGGCCCCTCCTTCTAGCGCCAATTGTTGACGGTGTTTTTCTGACAACTCGTAATTATCTCTCCAAAAACACTCACGGTGGCATTCACGGTTCGATCAAAGATAAAAACTGAAAATAATGCAAAGGGGACAGTTATTTTATAGTGGTTCGGCAATAACTCTTTGCCTAATCCACTTATGAATGCACTAATATTCCAGCCGATTACAAGCTTTTTCTCAGTAATGAAATGGTGTCTAACCCCTTTTTTGGGGGTTCTTGGCTCTATTTATAGGCCTTTACATGTGACTATGCCTTCCCCGTTCCCAAGGTGGAAGCCATCTTCCGTCCTCGATACTCGGGAGGGTAGGTGGGTTTTCATGATGACTGCCCCAGGAAACGTGGCTGATCCTTCTGTTTTGCCGCCTGATTTCCTGACTCCTGCAGTAGCGGTCGGATTAATACTTCCCTCCTCGAGTTGACAAGACTGCTGGTGGAGAAGACTGGCAGTGCTTCCTCGACGCAATGGCCTTCGGAGGTCAAGTTACTGCGCTCGACGCCTCTCGCCCCGTATGGTCTCTCGACGTGAAGGGCACATTAACTACATCCGTTCCCTCGACGCCAGCGGCTGATCCTCTGCGGGGAGTCCTCGGCATCTGTCGTTCGAGAGAGTGATCGATCTCTCGACCATGGTGTAACACAAAGAATTCTTTACCAAAGTATATCAATATTGTATTATTTTTAACCTCGACTTTCATCAAGTTTATTAAACTAAATTGTGTTTAACGACACCTTAAAAGTTGCACAATATATATATATATATATTTTAGGAAAAAAAAAATATTGTAGATTAAAAGAGTTCAAAAGTGTTGCATAATACTTTTATAAATAAAAAAAAAAAAAAAGAAAAAAAGAGAGAGTAGATTATAAGAGTTCAAAGAAAAAGACGTTGCGTGATGAGAGCAAGGAAGGGTTGGCGATGGGCCTCCTCTACACACCAAGTCATCAAGCGGATGCCTTTGTTAGGCGCAGGTTGCCATCCCACAATCGCAGCCGGTATGATGGGCGACCCTTGTATTGGCACTATGTTCACCGGTGGGCCCCACCCGAAGTCCACATCATTGAACCCCAGTCGGCCCCACTCCGACACAAACAATGTGTCATACGACATTGGTGGGAAAAACGGATCCTCCTGATCATGATCATGATCTCCTAATTGGCCCTCAAGATCACCCTTGATCCTACTATTCCTGTACTTGTCAAATTCCTTGGGAAGCTCCGCCTTGGCTTCTTGTATAAGCTTCACCACCTCCACAACTGACGCCGTCGCCACCGACTCCTTCGGAGCCGTTATTGTTACGGGAAAGAAACAGTTTCCATAAAAACCTTTCGGCAGGGGAGGATTCAGCAGCTGACGACAGTTGGCAAAGAACACAAACTTAACCAATTGACCACCCGCTGTATCAGCACTACTAGTTGTTAGTATTGCCCGTGTTCGGCACCTCCAGAAAGCGGCCGCTACGATTTCGAAGGTGGAGCATCTCCGTCCCGTTGAGTGTTGGAACTCATGCTTGAGCTTGTCGATCTGATCCATGGAAATGTCCACGTTTGCCTGTTCAAGGCGGTAGTTTGGTATTGGTGGTGGTAGAAGATGAGTAATTGGGTGATTTGGTTGTGAATATTGTGATGATATGAAGAAGTCTCTACACCAGACGGGTATGACGCTGAGTTTGTCAAGGCCTCTGGCAAACTCTCCCACGGCGTTGAGGAATTGGGCTGAGCCTAGGCCATCGCAAATTGTGTGACTAAATATCATACCAATCACGAATCCACCGCATGCAAATCCAGTCACCTGCAATATTATTCAACCATATATATAACATATATTTGTCACTTCCACAAAAAAAATATATATATACTCCAAATAAATGCGTGTTTTTACTATTGATTTGCACCTATGTTTCCCCCCTCCAATATTTTATGATTTCAGGACTTCTATAAAACACTATTAAGAAGTGCTTCTAGTTGGAATAAAAATTTCAATTTTCAAAGTTAAAAATCTAGATAAAGGAAAGCTCAATTAGAGTACTATCACTTCAATTAATTAATAGGATATACTCAATCCCCTTGAAAAAGAAAAAAAAATCAAAATTTATGGCTCCACCTCTAATTAATTTGAGTTGGTTTTGGTGGTGATAATAATTGAAAAATACCTGCATTTGTATAAGTGGCTGGTCATTGGCTTCTTCGGGAGGGATTAATTGGTTAGGGAGGAGATCAAGATATGAGATAGGGGAAGCATAAGCATCATCAAGATAATCAACTGCACCAAGAGTACAGTTGGCAGATGCCTCCACAAACCAAACACCTTCTCCAGAACATTCCACTTGGAGCTCGCCTTGGCACGACTCCTTAAGCCGACCAGCGAGAGGGTAGTAGGCGACCAATGCCCTCGACAATGCTTCTCTTATGGCTACAGATGCTGCTCCATGAGACAGGCCTTGTTTGTAGACGTGAAGCGTGCGCGCATTGCATCTCAGGACAGCTACTTTGTCCATGCCTGAGAGTTCCAGCGTCGTTGTTGGCGTCTTTTCGCACGGCTTCACCAAGCTGTGACTTGATCTTACCACGGAGAAATCCATTTCTGTGCTTATTAGTGATAAGTTTTTGTTGATTCTTTCTTTTTTTTCTCTTTTCTTTTTTTTTTTTTTTTTTTGGTGTACAAGACTATAGGAGTGTGTATATATAGAACACGTGTATTGTTATGGATATATTGGAGTCTTGATCTTATTATATAATACTTTGGATCGTACGCTTTGCTTTAAAGTCTAAAAATGGTTCGGTGCTCAAATGCTGTCATTTGATATAAGGAGATAACTTTACGCAGCAGTGTGTGCAAGAAGATCAATAGCAAAATTTTAGCAACCACAAGAAGAAAAACAGAAGGTTTTTGATGACTTGCAGTGAAAATTACACAAACTCAGACGTAGGGACCAACCAACAATACGTTAGCCTACATGCAACCTCTCTTGCTTTCAAAAATCAAGGGCTTTACGGCCCAATTGTTCGTCATTTTGGGCCTTCAAAGTCCAATATTGAAGATCAAGAGGAGTGAACACAACTTGCCCATCTTCGATTACTAACAAGGCCCGGTGATCCCATAGCCGAAAAAAGAAGGCCCAGTGATTCAACCGAAAATTCATTGGATATTGGACATTTGAAAATTGATGATTAATTAATTTTTAAAAAAATTTAAAAATAGAGAATTTACCTTGAGAGTGTACGAGTCTAGACTTTTATCCCTCATTCTTGATAAATATCTTTTTATTAGTATAATTATTTAACTAAAAAAATTATAAATTAAAAATAAAAGATAAAAATTCTGATTCATGCACTTTTAAAAGTATTTGTAAAACTTACTGTGATTCTTAGGTTTCCTTTATTCGTAGTTAGAAGTTTTGACATGTGGTGGAAAGCTCTAGTTTGACTAAAGGTAGTATCTTCGACTACTCTCAAAATAGACCGTTGAATGTTACGTTATTAGTTAGTCGTTAATATATCAGCAATGTAATTTAACTTTGTATAAGGATGAATCTGCCTTCCTTCAAAAAAACAAAAAAAAAAAGATGAATCCGCCAGCTAATATAGTTTTTGTTTAGCTCGTTAGTTTAAATTTTGTTAATTTGAACAGAAAAATTAAAATTGTGCAGTTTAAATTGTAGTTGGAATTGAAGTTTGGATGTGTAATTTTATTAGTGTAATTATTTAACTAAAAAATTTTTGAATTAAAAATAAAAGATAAAAATTCTGATGCATGCACTTTTAAAAGTATTTGTAAAAATTACCATGATTCTTAGGTTTCCTTTATTCGTAGTTAGAAGTTTTGACATGCGGTGGAAAGCTCCAGTTTGACTAAAGGTAGTATCTTCGACTACTCTCAAAATAGACCGTTGAATATTACATTATTAGTTGGTCGTTAATATATCGGCAATGTAATTTAACCTTGTATAAGGATGAATCTGCCTTCCTTCAAAAAAAAAAAAAAAAAGGATGAATGTGCCAGCTAATATAGTTTTTGTTTAGCTCGTTAGTTTGAATTTTGTTAATTTGAACAGAAAAATTAAAATTGTGTAATTTAAATTGTAGTTTGAATTAATGTTTGGATGTGTAATTAAAGTTTTAATTTAAAAAATAAAATAAAATTTGAATTTGTGTTTAGTTATAGTGTGAAAGGCAAAGAGAGTGGACATTTTTTTAATGTGACACCTTTAGACTGTTTAGAAATAGTCAGAACGGTTGAACTTAATGATTAACTAAATTCTAAATTAGGTCGTTTAACTTAATTTAAATGTGAAATATAATTCAAACTATATGTTTACTAAACGTCAACTCAAAATATGCTCATCATTTAATTAAGTTAAACCGAACTAAATCAATAAAATAAAAAAGGCATATAATATGATTCGTTCTCTTGCTCTTCAGACTAGTCGACATACTTCACAGAGAACCTTTCGTCATAAGCCACGAGAACTTAAAAATACTTTTCTTTTTTATCTGAGAGCCAACAATATACATGCACCATTATTGTTTGGCTTTGAAACCTTATATTACACGCTATTTCAAGAAAGAGGAAAATAATAATAAAAATAAGAGAACTTCGTCTGAAGGTGAAAGTGGGGTCCCATTCAACCTATGACGGATGATCATTAACAAGTTGGGAGGTAAATGTTAATAGAACGTTTGGTTTATAAGTTTAAAATTATGATTATTCATGATTTTAATTTTTAAAATTTTAATTTTTTATGAGAAAAAAATATTATAGATAATTAAAAATTATGATTTAAAATCAAAGACGAACCCTTAAAATAAACATCTCATAAAATTATAAGTGTAAATGATAAGTTATCAAAGGCTGAAAAGTTAATGAGAAATGTGCATTCTACCCTATTTTTTTATTTTCAGATCATCCACAAAGATGTAACAATTTTGATAAGAACTACCCATATAATATAATACTCTCTGATTTTTATCAATAGTACATGGACATCATTTTGATCGAATTTTATTTCAGTAAAATCCATTGACCGTAAAAAATATTATAAATATTTTTAATAATATCCTCTAAAGTCTAAACAATTAAAAGTAGCTTAAGTAACTACAATATAGACGAATTTGCGATTTTATCCCTCAAATGTTACATAACCAACATATTTTTGGCGAATTATAATTTTTATCATAATTTTTTTTTTTTTCATCTATTATATGTCTGATATCTTCTCATGCATTTCATTTACAATTTTGTCTATAGAATTTCGGCCTTTTTTACGTCAATGTTTTGCATCAGGTGTTTTGTTTTTGTTGTATTATTCTTGGTTTTGTATCCAACATTTTAGACTTTTTTGCCGGTGTCATATTCAACTGTAAGCCCCAAAACGTTAGAAAGAAGATTTTTTTTTAAACAAAAAAAAAAAGATAAACAGCCGAAATGCTTTGCAAATAATAAAAAATAATATATTATCTTTGATAGGCTGCCTTACATTAAAATCAAATGTGATTAAAAAAGTATACAAAATAAATAATTTTTATACAGATTTAATGACTATAAATAGCTAAAAAAAATTACATAATTTTATTTTACGTAATTTTATTTTTCTAATTTTAAAGAAAGAATTTTTTAAAAAATAAAATCGATTTTTTAGAAATTATAAAGTAAACAAAAAATAAAAAAGGATAAAATCGATTTTTTGCCTAAAAATATTTGGCGGTATGTACTTGAGCAATGATTGTTTTAGGCATATTTTAGAGACCAAAATTGTTTTCTTCCGTTTTAAGGTGTTAGGGCAGCGTATGTGGTGTCGTATTTCGAAAACATAAGGGGTAAAAAAAAAAAAAAAAAAAAAAAAAAGCCCGTGAAGAGTGAGTGTGTCCCCTCCCTTTCTTTTGTCAGAAGTGGGGACTGCGGGTCCCACTCAACCTATGATGAACGGCCATGGAAACTCTCCATCAAATAGTTGAAGCTGTGTACGCCAACTACCACTCTATCCCTATTGCCCCTTTTCCCCCAACAAATCAACAAAATTCATTTTTTCTTTTCTTTTTTTTTTTTTTTTTATTAACTTTCTTATAGTTTCCGAGGGACTCCCATGGAAGATGAGCCTTTTCTCGCCTCCCAAACAGCACCCCAACAACTCCCTCCAATCATCGAACACCACGATTTCTCATTCCCACTCCTCCAAGACCCCGAATCCGCGGCCGCCGATGCCCCTGCCCCTAATCGGAGTCTCCACCGATGCAAGACCGCCCCGGCCCTCTCCGTCGTCCGAGACCTCAACCCCAAGCCATCGTCGTCGTCCCAACCGGACTCGGCGTCCCTTGTGAAACAAGCCTTCGTCCTTCTCCTCATCTACCTCTCCTTGGGTGTCCTCATCTATACCTTCAACACCGACCACTTCTCCGGCGTCGAGACCCACCCCCTCGTCGACGCCCTCTACTTCTGCATCGTCACCATGTGCACCATCGGCTACGGAGACATCGCTCCCCGAACGCCGTCGACGAAGCTCTTCGCCTGCCTCTTCGTCCTCGTCGGCTTCGGCTTCATCGACATTCTCCTCAGCGGAGTCGTCAATTACGTCCTCGACTTGCAGGAGAACATGATCTTGAACGGAATGCATATGGATCAACATCATCATAATCATCATCAAGGATTTTCCGCTTGGGATTTCATCATCGACGTGGCCAAAGGCAGGATGAGGATCAGACTGAAAGTCGGATTGGCGCTGGGAGTGGTGGTGCTGTGCATTGGTGTGGGAGCATTGTTCCTGCGATTCGCCGAGGATTTGGATTGGATTGATTCGGTTTATTTGTCAGTTATGTCGGTTACGACGGTTGGCTACGGGGACAGGGCCTTCAAGACGCTCAATGGGAGGATTTTCGCGGTAGTTTGGCTTCTGCTGTCGACGCTGGCGGTGGCTCGGGCGTTCTTGTATCTGGCGGAGGCGAGAGTCGACAAGAGGCACCGAAGAATTGCCAAATGGGTGCTGCATAGGGATATCACCGTCGAGGATTTGATCGCCGCCGACATTAATAATAACGGTTTCATTAGGTAACCGTCCTATACTAACTCCTTTTTGTACTTGTCTTTGCTAATTTCAGTGCCCATCATGAATCATGATCTTGTTTTTTCCGATTTTAAGTATCATTAATTCTTCTGGATTATTTTCCGTTTAGGAATTCAATGCGTTTTTATGTCAATTATTGCTCGATGCTTGAATAGATTTGTTCTGGCGTCGCCTATGGATTATGCTCGGTGTGCAACATTAGTAGCATCCAAATTTGGAACCATAATGATCGGAGGCTTTACTTGATGAAAAATATGCTTCTATTTTAATCCAGTTTATAAATTATGCTAATTCGCTTATTTGATAAGTGGTGCAAAAGTATGCTTTGAATGCAACATTTGTAGCGGAGAAATCAAACTGGAGGAAAGGGTGTTAAGTAAATTAGGATAGGCTCTGGCTTTATCTTTCCATTCAGTGCCCTTTCCATAATTCTACTAGCTCCTCTTTGCCAATTTTGAGAATCAATCGTATTCTGGGTCATTTTCCTTAGGAATTCAATGCTTTGAATAGATTCAATGTAATAGAACTATGCTTGGTGTGCGACATTACTAATCATCCAAATGGCTTGCATAAATTTGGCTGAGATAACTACTGGCTGATTATTTCATAATGAGGCATGGATTTGATAAATCTTCCAGTTAGAAATCTTGGTGGATTCGAAATTGTTGTAAATCAGGCTGATTCTATTAATCATTATGTTTACCTCGTCTTGACATGGCATTTGAAGATATAATTATATGTTTCAAAACTTAATCAATCATATAAACCCCTCACTATTCTTTCTTGCACATGCTTGTTTCAGTAAGTCGGAGTACGTAATTTACAAGCTTAAAGAGATGGGAAGGATAGGCGAGAAAGATATATTGGAGATCTGCAACCAGTTCTGTAGGCTTGACCCCAACAACTCCGGGAAGATAACATTGCCTGATCTGTTGCAGAATCGCTTGCAATGTCAAAAAGTTGGAAATTCTATTCTTTGAGCAAAAGAAAACGGATTGCTCTTTCTTCTCTGTCTGAAGCCTTTTTGGTAAAGAGGAGACTTTGATTTTCTTCCTGGCAAGAACTGTGCATACATACTCCTGCATTCCCTGTGAAGGACTGCAGTTACAGCAAGTGTAAAAATCTGTTTATTTTCTTCCGTTAAATACTATAGGAATATCAAAGGAGAGAGTAAATTTTGGGAAGGAGGGTGGGGTCTTTGAACGTGAGAGACGTGATCTTATATCAACTCAAGGGCTTCAAAGTGTATTATATATGTATAGTTTTTTTTTTTTTTTTACTTTGTATTTATTATTTGTAGTGTATATCAAAAGCAATTGCTCTACATTTCATTAAGATTCTAGATGACTATGATGCGACAAAAAAAAAAAAAAAAAAAAAGTGGTGAAATTATGTGGAGAGACAAATGATAGATGCATAGGGAGTTGATTTTTCCATCCGATTGTTGTTGTTTCTTTTCCACAAGTGCTTCTCTCATTAATCCAAGTGTCGGAAGATTTTAATTTGAAAATTGGAGGTAATAGTTTTCGTCTCTTTACTACAGCACGCCTAATAACACTATGGGCTTGTAAGTTTAAAATGGGGAAAAAAAGCCCATTAAGTCCAGTTCCATTTGCTAGAGATGGTTGAAGAAACCCAAGTGATATCTTTTCGTTTTCTTTGTTATCTGTTTAATGGTGAAGGATGCAGGAGTTGCATTGCAGGTCACCATTGGTGGTTGAGTCAGCCTCATCTTATAATGCATTATCCCTCGGCTTGCTATATTTGGGATCCACCACCTAACATTACCTGTTCCTTTCCTTATAAATGACTCTTTCACAATATAATATTACCCTTTTGAATCCTGATCTTCATTAATTTACGAACAAGAGCATATGTGTCTGTCTGTTTTCCCATATTGAGGCAACTTCTTCTACATTGTTCGTTCTATGTGGGGACTGTGTGCATTGGCATTCATCACCACTGGCCATACTTGCATCAGTTTAAAAAAAAAAAAAAAAAAGTACAGTTGTATTTCACACGTACAACAACATTTGTACTGATTGTATTATTGATGACAATAAATGGTGTTTTCCTTAAATAACTAGATGTAATAGAAATTGTTACTATAACCTAGTACCTGTTAGGATCTTTGTTAGGGTCTGGTAATTTTGAACACTAATAATGAGAGAATTAAGCAGAAATGTAATCGATCACTGAGATTTGAATTGAAACAGATGAAAATTAACATATAGGTGGGTGTTTGAGAGACCCACGGCCCTCCAAGAGTCGAAGCTCGTCTAGACACAATTCCTAGAAAAAATGATCGATGATTACAATTTCCTCACCCGCCGTGTTTTATTCCCTTAGCTCGTTAACTAACTAACAATATTATCTCTTTGCTCGTGTCACACCATCCTCCCAACTTCTAGGCAATTTTCTCACTCGTGAACAATGTTATAAGACACTGGTGGTGCTTAATAAGTATCAACTACTAATAGAAGATGAATCATGTTACAAGTCAACAAATTGCATCTACCTTTTATTAATAGTGATGCTTAGCACCCTATTTTTCCTCCCTTAATACCTCTTCTCGAATCACTTTGCCAACTCAGCGTCCAGCTGCTCAGTAGTTGATCAATCAATACCCTGCTATGCTATGCTATGCTGCAACACCTGCACCAGCCTTTTTCTTCCCTTTATACACCTTCCTTGCATAAGTGAAACGCAAAGGAGAGCTATCATACCTACCCTTTCCATATTGTAATCCATCAAGAAATGCTAGATATAGACTTCACGAGGGCAACCAAACAAACTCATACATTGTGGTTGTAATTACGTTGAAGATTTGTGGAGTCAGCGGTCACCGGCCGATAATATAATAATCCTCGGCAACGTCAAGAGTGGAGACAACTAATTATTAAATTATGCATAAACAATTTATCATTTTACGGAACAACTTGTGTAGGTAGATAAGAAGTGATACTTCTCATGGAATCTGATGTAGCACGTTGTCGAAAAAAAAAATTAAAAAAAAAATCGTCTTTTATTACAGTTTTGAAGCCCAGATCCTAGTAGCAACATCAGAATGGTCTAAAGACAAAAGAAGGCTGGAATTTGATGCTTTATTGTGATTTGTGACCTACCTTTATGGATCGCAGGATTGGCATTACTTTTAGGAGCAATTTTATGGATCGGTAAAAAAGATGGATAATGTTCTTCTAGATTACTAGAGCTATTGTTTTGTGTCGTATTAAAGAATTCTCTTACTTTTATTACTTGTCATACTCACAGTAACAATATTACTTTTTATGGAAATTACATTCGGGCTCTTGACCCCACTTCTATGTGCTGGCGTAAATACCAAACTAATTCATGATTTTTTTTTTTATTCCAGTGTAAACAAACTAATTCATGAATCGTTTGTAGCTTTTAGTACAAGAGAAGTCAAACAGCCCAACAAAAATGTGCTCGATCACGAAAAGAAAAGAAAAAGCGAAGATAAAACATGCAAGATTTTTTGTGTGTTTGTTTGGGATAAAGTGCTTGGATTCGACCACGAAGAGCTGTAATCAGTTAAATTGTATTATATGAGGAATACGCGGTTCCATGGACAAAGAAAAAAAGAGCGTGACCCACACTCCACATACCTTAATTTGGGGTGCAAGTGCAACTGATATCAACAACTGTTTGTGTTCCATTAAATTACAAAACAAAGCAGATATCAATAAATACTTGTGTCAGTCTCACTCTTTTCCCATAATACAACAATTATTCTGATTAAAGATAAAACAACAGTATATAATTTTTTTTTCTTTTTCTAAAAAAAGAAAAAAGAAAAAAGAAAAAAAGAAAAAACATCATGGGAAAGGCCAACACCAGCTGCACCTGCAAGCAAAAGGGAAGGCCCATCTATATATCTACATATATCTAATATCCATGTAGGCAGAATCCGTCTTTGCTTTTCTCGGGTTCTTGATAGTTTTGATCCTGAGAAGACGGGCATGGGCATGGGCATGGGGAACCAAAAAAATGTGTTGGGATTGTTGCTAATTAATGTGGTTATGATTAGCGTTTCTGGTGCAACCGAGAGCAAGTATATATCGGCAGTGGGAGACCCCGGAATGAGAAGAGATGAACTGAGAGTGGGATTTGAAGCTTGGAACTTCTGCAATGAAGTTGCCCAAGAAGCTCCTCACCAGGGTAGCCCCAGAGCTGCCGATTGTTTTCATCTCTCTGGTAACTCAAATTCCATCCACATAATAATAATAATATGTATCAAACAAAACAAAGAGTAAAGTAATACCTTTTTGGCCTTTTCACTTTCTTTCTTTTTCCTTTTACTATTCCCTGTTCCTGTTTACTTCATAAATGCATCCAAACAAATACATTGGCTTGATGCATATCTAATATTCTGATTCCTGTTTTATAGCTAATGAGCTTTGTTTTGACACTATGGGACAGAGTGGAATCAAGAATTTGTTTCATTTTTTTTTTTCTCGTCTTGTGTTTAGCTTTGTAGGTTTCAAGAGCTTTTTATGGTTTCACATTTTTGTTCTGGTGCAATATGTTTCTCTGTTGTTTTTAATAGGCTTTGGTATAGTCCAGCCAGATTTTGTATATTTTTTCTGGCTCCATACACAATAGAGAATCTCTATCATAGATATTGTTCTCATCTTGATAAATAATGTCTTCCAATCCATAACGATTCGACATATTTTCACTCGTAATTTTGTGTCCTTTCTAATCTTCTGATTCTCTGTTGTAATGGAGTAGGTTCTTCCCTGAAGCACATAGTGACAGAAGAAGACAACAAGCTTGGAGTTGGGAAGCCATTCCCAGGTCTGAATCCAGGGAGTTTAAAAAATGCAGACCTTTACGCGGTTGAGAAAGAGCTCTACCTGGGTTCCCTATGTCAAGTTGAAGACACCCCAAGGCCATGGCAGTTCTGGATGATCATGCTCAAAAACGGCAACTTCGACACGCGGTCGGGCTTCTGCCCTTCTGATGGTAAAAAGGTTCCACCTTTTAGTTCCACAAGGTTTCCTTGCTTTGGGAAAGGGTGTATGAATCAACCAATTCTCAACCATCAAGAGACAGAATTATTTGGTGAAGATGTCATGAGAGGAGGTTTCAATGGCACTTATGATTTGGGTTCTGATCCTAGGGGTGAACTTGATGGGATTTCTTACTATGAGGTTGTTTGGGAAAAGAAAGTTGGGGTTGGAAGTTGGTTGTTTAGACATAAACTCAAGACCTCAAAGAAGTACCCTTGGCTGATGCTGTACCTCAGAGCTGATGCAACAAAAGGATATTCTGGTGGATATCATTATGACACCAGAGGAATGCTCAAAACTGTAAGTGGGATTTTTTTTTTCTTTTTATTTTTCATGATCTCTGTTACAGTTACTACGTTATGTCCCAAAACAAGAAGTTTGAAGAAAAATTGGAAAAATCAAAGTTTGAATGACGTTCTCTAGACGATTAGAAGTCAGTCACTTACTAATTGTTAGAATAGTGATTTTCTACTTGGTAGCTGGGGCGTGGTGGAGTAAGTGGTCTGTTAATCCGTCATTATCCTCTTTTTCATGAATATTTAATAATTCAACCTCCCTGTAATAATGTATTCAAACCTAATCTTGGTCAAACATAAAGTTTATTTTCTTAAATTGAAAAAAACATGAAGTTGTGCTCAATTTCCTAGCACAGAACAAGAGCCCGACGCAATAATATCATGATAGTCGGACTTGTGTGCCCAAGTTAAAAGTAATGCTAAGCTACCTTTCACTTACTGAGTTGAGGAAATTTGAACTCTTAGATTTCAACATTGGCGACGGGTTTGGAATTATCGCTAAGTTAAGCTTACAACTAAAAGTGATGTCATGTTTTGTGGGATTAATTTTTCATATTAATTTGGCTATGAATATTTATGAAAGAGTGATGGAATAGTAGTTGCGTTTCAGCTCCCTGAATCACCCAATTTCAGGGTGAGATTGACACTGGACATAAAGAAAGGAGGAGGAGCCCAGAGCCAGTTCTACCTGATTGACATCGGGAGCTGCTGGAAGAACAATGGGGAAGCCTGCGATGGGGACGTGCTCACCGACGTTACTCGCTACAGCGAGATGATCATCAACCCGGATACCCCTGCTTGGTGCAACCCCAAGGGGCTAATAAACTGCCCACCTTACCATATAACTCCAGACGACAAAAAGATTTATAGAAACGACACAGACAACTTCCCATACTCGGCTTACCACTACTATTGCGCGCCAGGGAATGCCAAACATTTGGAGCAACCAGTTAGCACTTGTGATCCTTACAGCAATCCTCAGGCGCAGGAGATTGTTCAGTTGCTGCCTCACCCCATTTGGGCCGATTATGGTTACCCTACCAAGAAAAGCCACGGCTGGGTTGGCGATGCTAGAACATGGGACCTCGACGTTGGCGCCTTATCCACTAGACTCTACTTTTATCAGGTTGGGTTTTTGTTTTTTTATTTTTTTATTTACTTTTGAGCACTGCTATTCATCACTATTCGGTCATGTTTCATCACACATTAGAATAAAACCATCACATGACAAAAGTTCAAAATCACTTATACTGTTATGTGGCGGTTTTGATGCACTGATATATTTTGTACGATATTGGATTTTGTTCCATCTATTTTTGTTTTTGCAGGATCCAGGAACTAAACCTGCAAGAAGGATATGGACATCGATTGATGTGGGTACAGAAATATTTGTTAGTGACAAAGACGAAGTGGCTGAATGGACTCTATCTGACTTTGATGTTCTGCTCACTCCCTCGCCAGATTCATAATTCAAGTGTTTGAGCTCTTTTGCTAATTGTTTGATTTAATAATTAGATAGCAAAACAGATCAAATAATTAGGAAGGTATTGGCATTAAGAAGCCCAAAAATCAAAATAGCCCGTAAGGGCCGGGCTTCTCATTTCTTAGAGGCAAAAGGGTACTTTCATGTTTTAGTTTCCATTCTATAAAAGCTTAGCAACAGAAGCTCCTCAAAGTACTCTATATATATAATGGTCGATTTAAATCAAAAGCGCCTTGTTATTCTCTCAAGCACAGAATTATGATATTCATAATGTATCGTCACAAATCCACCACTACAATAAAAGTGTCATATAGCAAAAAGAATATTATATCTATGCATACGTAGTAAGTAGTAACTCTTATCAATAATTACAGATAGTATTTATCTGTTCACTTTATAAATTTGAGCTGTATATACGAAATTGATTATAAAGTTTAAGAACCGAATCTTTTCTGTCTGGATTGTGCCATTTGAAGCTAAACCACAAAATACCTGCCGGAGGTGCACGACAAAAGATAGCCAAGAAACAGAGTATATTTTTTCTGCAAGGTCCTACCATGTGGAGTGGCCACCAAACTCCTCCATTTTTTTTTTCTATTTTTCTATTTTTTTTAGAGTGTCAAAGAAGAAACAAGTGCTACTCGGTGTTTAAAAAATCTGTCAAACTGCAAAAATTGTTCAATTTAAATTAAACCAAATCAAATCGTTAATTATTTTTAGATTATTAGACTATTTGGTCGGTTTTTTAATTTAATTTTTTTGAGTGGTTTGGTTCGTAGTTTTGACTCCTCAAACCACCCAAACTGCCCAATAATCCGTCTAAAATTATACATAAGTAATTTCTAAATTTTTAAAATATTTTTTATGTTCATTTTAATTTTTATTGGTCATAATAAATGTTCTACACTTATAAAATAAATTTAAATTTTATTTTTATTTTTATAGATTAACAATGTTACAGTTTTTATGATTATTAAAATATATTTTAATTTTAAGCTCAAACAGTCTAAATTATTTACGGGTGATTTAGTTTAATTTAATTTTTATTAAAAATATCAAACCGTTTAAAATAAAAAATTATTTTTAATTTAGTTAGTTAGTTCAAAAAAACCGTCAAGTGACAGTAAACACCCTACGAGTCACAAAAAGCAGAGCCAATGAAGGTGGTATTTGTACGAATATCTGAAGATTCCATCTCTGCCAAACCTAAAAACTAAACGTGTTTTTGATACCATCCACGTTACAAGCCTACAAGATGTCGGCAAAAAAAAAAAAAAAAAAAAAAAGAAGAAGAAGAAGTAATTATGTAAAGAAAAAAAAAAGGATAGTTAGTTAAATGGAAAAATATAACTGGAGACAAAAATTAGAAGTCCCAACTCTCTAGATTGCCATTTTGATTGCTTTCGTTTTTCCATCCCTTAACGTTTGTGTTATTTAGATCTGTTTCTTGTCGTTCTTTTCATCTTGTTGCCGTACTCCGTCCGTTGTGCTCTTTCCATGCGTACCTATTGCTTTCGTAAATTTCACTTACCTTGCCGTTTTTTTCATGTCGTTTTTTCCGCACGTGGAGTAAGTCTTGGAAACCTTGAATACAAACGACATGTCACTTGAATTGAAAAAATTAAATCCAGGCAATTTCTTTCCTGAAAATAAAATTACGCATCTTTTATTAAATTTATTTATTTCCCTAAAACGACACAACTTGTTGATTCACCTGGGAAGACAAGACGACATATCTTTCCCAGCTCACGTCGTTTTTGCTAAAAAAAGAAAATAAATGTCGTTTCTTCTAACATTTGTTCTTGCTGTTTGACCTGTTGTAGACAACGACGTTTAGTTGGCTGCCAAAAAACGACATGTTAGCTTATTTAAATGTCATTTTCGTTTTCATTATGTTGTCGTTTAAATAAACTCATGTGGTCGATACAAATAATATTCCAATAATTTGCAGAATTTACAAGATAACAAACAATAATTTTTTTTTTCAACAAACGATTGTTATGGAAATAACCTTTGGAATAAAAACTATAAACAAGAAATAACAATTGTAACAGCAGTTTGTTTTTGTTTTTTTTTTCCCAATAATTGACACCCTGTTTGTATCGTTTTCAAGATCGTGATGTAGATGGGATATGGTTGGTAGATGAAAGGTTGTAAATGTTGTAGTTGTCTCCAGCAAATAAATTAATAATTATTATTATAAGAGGCCTATAATCTTCGGTTTGAAGACTTGGATCTGGTTAGTGATTTGGTAAAATATGGTTGGCTTACCACGACACATCTCTAACTGTCATGGATGAATTGAATATGTGATGGCATATATTGGATTGGACCCCTTGTAATGTAATAATACTCAAATTGGCTTTTTGTTACCAGCACCAGCTGGTTTTCACTAAACGCAAATCATAAAAAAATAAAAATCATTAAAAAAAAAAAAAAAAACACTTATCGCCCACTTTTCTCCATTAGAAAAGGGGTACGTATATTTCACTCATAGTCATAAATAACAAGCCAATGCAGATTTCGGCTTCATCATGTTTTTTGACAATAAAAAAGAAAGATAAAATCTCATCTACGATCTGTAAAGAAAAAAGAATAATAAATAACGAAAAATATCTTTCAGAGAAAGAAAAGGTTGCTTTGCTTCAATCATGCTTTATTGTAAGAAATAGTACTGGGAAGAATAGAAGGTGTGAATGTGTAGTACATGTTGGTTTCCACATTGCAGATAGCAGTAGTACGCAAAGGTGGGGTGGGTAGTACGCGTACACAGTGAGCTTAGTCATATTGAATGTGGATAGTACAGGAGGAGTGTGTACTACTAGTGTGTTTCTTTGGGCCTCTTGGAGTGTGTACTAGTAGTGTGTTTCTTTGGGCCTCTTGGAGTGTGCGTTGAGATATGATATTGTTATTACTATATAAGACCACGACAAAATATCATCAATGCACAACATTTGCTACAAGTGCTGGGGCATCACCAAAAAGTCTTCCGGATTTAGCAATTGCCAGGAAATTGGATTGGAGATGCCAAAAAGTGCAAATGAAATGGTGTTAAATAATGGCAAGTCAGTAAACTGCCAGGGTGAGATCTATTTTTTTTTCTTACTTTGTCGTATGACAAACACACATGTGGTTGGTGATAAATAGCGGAGCTCGAAAGGTAAAAGTAGAAGTTTAAAACGTTACATGAGGCGGGGGAGCGGAGAAAAGAGGGGGTCAAAAAGCAGAATAAGGCAGGGAACGGGCAGAGCATGGATGGAGCCTTCAACACAAGGAATGCTGTTGTGGCTCTACTCATGCACTGCCTCTTCCCTGGCTGTGCCTCTCTTCTTTTTCTCCCTCACCATCAACATTCTCCTTGATAATTTTGTTTGCTTTATTCTTCCTCCTTTCTTTCTTGAGGTTTTGTTTGTTTGTTTGTTTTTTTTAAATTAAAAAAAAAAAGAGAATTCTATAATAGGGTATAGAAAATGCTCTATCGTTATTGTGCTATATAAGTCAATGTGAAAAAGTATGCAGATAATATAATAATTACGATCTCGGAGGACCAAAGAATTTTTCAAAAACTACAGTCACGTTCAATTTACGGATTTGAGTTTTTAATTTCAATTTACAAATTCTAGTTTTTAATTCGAGCTGAGATGTGATTTTATGTGAGAGTCACGCTACTTGCGAGATTTTCCAGGGAAAAGAAATGTACGAGAGCCACGCTACTTACAAAATATATGTTTGCACTGTTCAATGAACATTATCTTTGTAATTTTTTTTTTTTTTAAATTATCATCTTTGTACATTGTAGCGCTGTTCATGCTGTTCCATGTGATACGGTTTATGCTTAAAGGATGCGAAATTATTCAGGGAAAAGAAATGTATAAGAGCCACACTACCTATTGAATTGTATTCTAATGCAAAAATTGGTGCTACAAGAAACACTTTTCACTGAAACTTTCTGTATTGCGAGAAGAAATTGACCACATTTACAATATACACTTCACGTGACCCATTAGAATTGCTTCATATATATCATGTTCCGTGGTCTTTTTGGAAATTGCATTCAGAATAAGATAATCAATTTGCTTCTGTGGATACTTGATGCCCAGCAGATTAGCCCAGGTTCAACTGAACAAGCAAACTGTAACATTTAACATTTCACTAAAATCAGATGTCAAAATTAAATTGAACTGCCTTAATAACTAGGATTTAATTCCAACCCAACTTCTTAAGCAAATTGAAGGCACTGAGAAGAAACTGGAAATGAGTAACTTTGACCAACAACAATTGGGTTTCAAATTTGGCCAATCAATCTAAAAACGCCAAACGTGAGTTACTTATTGGGAGTTCCTGTGCTACTCTTAAGACTATTCATCGAATCTCACAAACAATCCAATCAATATATGTTACATTCTTCCTTACATTACCCATATATACGTTTGAATATACATACATACTACACATATTATATAATATATCATACGCTCTGCATTTAAGTCACAATATTGAGGAAACATATAAGTAAATCAAAAGTTGCTTTCTACTGAACTATATCCGTGTGTAAATGGAAAACCAACAAAAGTTTCGCAGTCAATATGAAGATGTTTATGGAGCGCTAATTAGCTTTCTCATAAAGCCCAGAAGGGTGTAGTCTGTAGAGAACCTACGTTGACTTACGCTACTTTTTTTTTTTTTTTTTCCAACTTTTTCAAGAAAAACAACCAGAGGAAAATGAAGAAGGCTAATTATTCCAATAAAGAAATTGCAAAATCAATCAGAAGTATATAACATAATAGAGTTACGTACTTGTTACATTGTAGAAAGTTGTTGTGGGGATGATCTTCTACTGCTACTGGTAGTAATTTGTGATCAAAATGACCAGAGTCAATGAGATGCAAATCCTCCAAAAGAATGACATAATGTTTGTGAACATCCTCGGCAGTCTTTTGTCCCGATCCGATCATGGCCGCAACCACTTCCCAGCGATGTGGGTGTTTCTCATCAACTGCTGCCAGTGCCACCTCAAACTCCTTGTTCTCTTCCCAACTCCATTCCCTCCTAAACAACACCTTTGCCAAACATGTTTCCATTATATTTACCAACTAGTTTTCTACTGTCTCCCCGGCCAAAGATGATTCTTTTTTTCTAAGATTCTCTCTTCACCAGATTCTGTTGGATCACTTGAGTTTGGCTACCCTTTTAAAACCCACCTTACAACTATAAAATACTAACCACATGTTTTGAATTAATGAACATCAAGATTCAAACAATCAACTTCCTTTGGTTAAACCTACTATCGAATACAGACAAAACTCAACGCTTCCTTACCATTTTCTTCCAAGACCAGGGATCTTTTTTGTTTCTTTTTTTTTTTTTTTTTTTTAAATTGTGGCATTGGATTCCAGATGGTGTTAGTTTGAAGACTACGGCATATGACCTTTTTTAAAAAAAAGAGATATGATAAAGACTTTTTTTTTTTTTTTTTTTTTTCCTTATTAAAAACATAACCAAGAGAATGATATGATATGATAAGACTTAAATACTCAAAAGATGGGGTTTTATTTTTGATTAAGGCCAAAACCAGTAATGGAAAGAGACCACGGGTTTTCATTGATAACCATTCTAGAAGCAATATCAAAATCACTTACGTCTCATGCTTGCAATGAAAGAAAGAGACTTGTGCGGTTTTAGATGGGATTAGATTACACTGACTGCCCCATTTTTTGCAAACGCCCACGGAATCACGACTTGAAGACTTTTAATCAGTAGGTGAAAAACAAGTCAACTGACCCAAACGAAGGGTAAACTAGAAGTAAAAACCAAGGAAATATGAATGAGAAGACTCAAAATTAAATAATTAACAACTAATTAACTTCCCTTTAAAAAAAATTAAATAATTGACAACTAATTAACTTCCCCTTAAAAAAATTAAATAATTAACAACTAATTTTATGATCCTGAAAGTGGCAAGGCAAATCGTATTTATCTTGAGGTGGTGGGTGCAAGACTAAGGGGTACCCTACTGAGGTGTTTCTTACAGGAGGAGGAGGGTTCTTCTTAGGAAGTAGAGACTTGTAGACTTTTTATTATATATGCTTAATCTGTCTCCTTCAGTCCAGACAGGACTGGACCCCAAGAGGATTTGAACTAAATCTTTCCGCTTCAAAATTATTAGTATTAAGTCTCATCACACCTTGAGAGCAGCATGATCATGCAGTTCTCAATTTTTCTTTCATTTTAACCATCAAATTCACAGACATGCCCTCTTACTACTATAATTGTATTCCTAATCCTTGAGTATAAAAGTGAAGATTAATTCCCTCGTCCAATTCTTCGCGGTAAAAAGATTTGACGTTTTGTAGGTGATTTTGAATCTTTTACGAAACGAGTCTTAAAATCCGTCCAATAATCCCCCCTAATTCCATCATTCTTTCTACTTTTTCAACCTCACAACTGATTTGGAGCTAAAAAGTCCGCAGCTAAGCTGACAAACAAGGAAAGCCGGCTAATCCTGTCCCCCCACCTTAATCTTATTTATTATCCTTGTTTTAAGAGGATCTAGTTAATCATCATTCCGTTGCTCTTCATTTGTTTTTATTGGCAAATAATTCATCATCCACTTGATCATGTGGGGCATAACCGCCTTTATTTTGGATGAGGACAATCATTTGTGGCAAAATGGCGACTGTTCATGCCAACTTGCCAATGCTTTAGACCCTTTCTACTTTCTTCTTACTTGTTCCACAATTGAAGAATGCAATTCCTCGGAAATTCCTCTCAATTAAATTTGCTGATATTGTTGAATGGAACGCAGCCCGTGAAAGCTCCGATGTCCAACCTAAAACTGCAAACTCGAGTCCAGTCATTGTCACCGGCAAGTACCACATTCACAACTTGTTCCTGCTTTCAGCTATAGACATTTCAGGAGTCATTCTAGCCCCCCTTCTCACTCTGTAACACTACGCTTGCCAAGCATGAAACAAAGAAAACCCACTACGCTAAGCAGAAATAACCAAGTAGATCGGCATCCACAAACATACAAATAAGATACAAACAAATCCCGTAGTTGTATAGTATAATATCACTATGACCTCTCTCTCTCAACGCAAAATCCATAGTTTATTGGCATTCTAGTCACTTATAGTTCCTTACGGGGGAAAAAGGAACAATGATCCATAAATAGTACTGAGCAAAACTATTAGGCATATGCCAGCTAAACAATGATAAACATTTAGAGGGGGAGAAAAGACCTCCCTTATCGCCAACCTCGGTAGAATTGCAATCCAGTAGTTTCATTGGGAAGAACTGAAACAAGCAATTGCATCCATTTCCTGCTGCAATAGAAGAGCATCAAGAAAGACATCTAGACTTTCTCCTTGCATTACATCATCTATTGCATGACAAGTAATGCCAACACGGTGATCAGTGATGCGCCCTTGAGGAAAGTTGTATGTGCGAACTCGTTCGGATCTGTCACCACTACCTATCTGTTCAAAGTGATGAGGCCGAAGTCAATTTAACAAATCACAAAACAACGAATAACTATCATTCATCATCTCTGCTGTATGTGTACCTGCTCTGATCGAAGTTTTGATCTTTTGCTATGAATTCTAGATCTCTCCATTTCATATAGCTTCGCACGCAGTACCTTAAGTGCCTTGGCCTTGTTCTGCAAAAGAATTGAGAAATTGCATAATCACAATAGAAGAACAAGGAAATGAGACGGAAGAGAAGTGAGAGACCAAATAAAGTGACATTATGTATCGTGATCAGACTCAACACCATGCAATCGAACAAAAATCAGTTGCAAAGTTCGAAGCAGCATCTACCATGTGTTGGGATCGTTCATCTTGTATGGCCACAACCATCCCAGACGGTATATGAGTTATTCTTACAGCACTGTTGGTTGTATTTGCATGCTGACCTCCTGCACCACCGGATCTATAGGTATCAATTTTTAGGTCTTCATTTCTCAGCTGGACATCTACCTGCACAAGTCCCAAGATGCATAATAAATAGAACAGAGAAAGTAGTAGTACATTATCATATAACCAGTCTCGATGGCATACATAAAGTGCAGAACTATTCAAGCAGTAATGGCCAGAGAAAAGAGCACCTCATCAGCCTGAGGGAGAATGGCGACAGAAACAGCACTTGTATGAATCCGTCCAGCCTTCTCTGTCACAGGAATTCTCTGAGAAAAGAAAAATGGTCAGTTATTTAGGGCGACATTCATAACTCTGCTAGCTAGACTGGTGGGGATCAAACCTGAACTCTGTGAATTCCCTTCTCAAATTTAAGTTTGCCGTAAACATCAGCCCCTGAGATTGCTGCACTAGCTTCCTGATATCAAGAGTTAACAAATCAAAAACTTTTTACCAAGTTAAAAAAGAAGGTTTCATTTGGAATATCTAAAACTTAAACCAACACTACACACTATCTGCAGGTGGTGAAACCTATAAAAGATCAAATAGTAATTGCCCAAGAATCAAGATTGCTCCCAAAAGGTCAATTTGGTCTTTATAATTCGAAAACACACCTTATATCCTCTAAGATCGGATTCTGTTAGATCTACCACTTCAAACTTCCATCCTTTCTTCTGCGAGTACTTCTCATACCTGTTGAAATTTAGCGTTTGAGAGTCTGAAATGAGAATATTATAAATACCTTTACCACTAATAATGCTTTGCTTACCATCTAGCACTAACTTACATTTTGAATATATCCATTGCAAACAAAGAAGCCTCTTCCCCTCCAGTTCCTGCATAAACTTTATCGTCAATTGAATGAAAAGCAAGAGTATACATATAAATGGTGCCTTCATTGAGATGT
Organism: Morus notabilis; assembly: GCF_000414095.1. NCBI lineage: Eukaryota > Viridiplantae > Streptophyta > Magnoliopsida > Rosales > Moraceae > Morus > Morus notabilis. Next base: position 136,312 of record NW_010358720.1, on the reverse strand, counting down.
CCATTTCATCAGGTATCATTTACCTGCTCTCACCTCCAAAATGCAGTCCCTCTCATCAGCATCATCCTTAGGAAGCAGAGACTTCAGCAACAAATTCTGCAGTCTTTTCTCCTCCACCATAGCTTCACCCAATTCCTCTGTTGCCATACTAACCATGTCTTTATCTTCAGAACAGTCAACCCTCAGTGACTTCAAACCATTGATCTCCTGCAAAGAGAAAAAAGAGACACCAGAATACATCCTTCAGCATTAACCAATGAAGAGAAGCAATGGAAGCATGCAATTAATGAATTATCTAACAGATGCAAGGTATAAATTTTTAATAGTTTATACTGACTAATCACAATCCAAGAGTACCTTGAGCTGAAACTCCGTAAGGAGAAACAAGAAATGTGTTATTTACGTGCTTCGCCTAATAATAACAGAACAAAGTGTGGAAAAAAGATTCAATCAACAGCCTAATACCGGCAGTCTCATTTAGGAACTTGTTGGCTACAATTTAAAAAGGAATGCAGTTGGATATAACATTATAGCTGTTAAACCCGTCTTTAGACTTTTTACATCAAAATAAAAAATTGATGGATTGAGATTGGTATGAATTTACAACTCTTTTTTTTTTTCACAATGCTAGTTGTTCCCAGTATTTGAGCCTGGTGTCTCCCCTTTAACCCACTCCACTTTTGGTATGAATATACCACAAATTCAACCTTTTTTCTGTCAATATAGGTTCTATCAGGATCCTTATAGCGTCTTTTTCCACAATTCTGGCCATTCATCTTTACAAAATTTGAACATATTTTATTCATTCGTTAAAAAGTATTTCTAATAAACTAAAAATTTTGAGGATAAAATAAGAAATGTCACATGTGGTTGATCATATAATCGCAGTTATATTGATTTTTTTCACAACTCTCAATATCTGAAGCAGCTACATATGCATTCACATGAGCCAAAGAAAAACTATATATTACACACACACACACACATATGCATCCAAAATAAACGTCGAGGAATTAATTACCTTCTGCTTAGACCTTAACTCAGAAATGAGGTCCGCAGAAGACTTGAGTTTCCGAAGCTCCTTGTTAGCTCTTGCGTACTCTGCGGGTGAGGCTTCCGGCTGTCTTCAATCAACACAGAAAAACAAACTCAATCACCATTCAACGTTAACAACTAAAAGACACAAGTTAAAACACAACATCACAATACCAAAAAAAAACAAAAAAAACAGGAAGGAATATTGTAGAAAAGGGACAAGAAAGATACCCAAAATTTCTTCCACAAATCATCAATGAGACCACAAGAAGCTCAGAGAGTAGAAATACTAGAAACTAATAATTTTTATTTCTCATTTAATAATTGGAGTCAATTCTTGCTGTTTTAGAAATTTAGAGACAACTTGGCTGTGAAAGTGCCAAACCATAAGAAATTAGAAGGCGTAAGTGCTAAAAACACAAACGAAAAAATCGATATATACAGACCTGGTTTACAAGATTTTGCAGAAAAGCAGTCCTGTACTCGATAGCAGTAAGTCTCTGTTCCATTATCCTAATGATTTCTGGTGACAACTGAGGTTGCAATTCTCCTAATAATCGCAAATGATCTCATAAGCAAACCATAATTCTCAGAATCATCTCATAAGCAAACCATAATTCTCAGAATCATTAAAGGCAAAAAAAAAAAGGGTACGGGCTTTCGAAACAAAATCGATCCTTTTCAACTTCACCTCCAAAAAGAGAGGAGAAGAATAAGAAGAAGCTGGGTTTCAGAAGCATTGCAATGTAGAAGAAGAAGAAGAAGGAGAAGAAGAAGAAGAAGAAGAAGAAGAAGAAGAAGAAGGAAACGCACCGATTGAGGAATAAGAACGAATAATCAGGAGAGAGAAGAAGAAGGAAACGCACCGATTGAGGAATAAGAACGAATAATCAGGAGAGAGAAGAAGAAGGAAACGCACCGATTGAGGAATAAGAACGAATAATCAGGAGAGAGGAGGTGGGTGTGGCGGCTGCGGATGGTGGGGCGACGGAGATTCCCTGAGTGAGAACATTGGTAATGGTAGGGACGCATTGAAGTCGTTTAAGATTACACCATAGATGCCTCCTCATCGTCCTCTTCGAACAAATGCAGAAGAAGAAGAAGAAGAAGAAGAAGAAACCAACCTACGCTAACGCTATACAACCCAAACGACAGTAACAATAGCCCCCAATTCTGTATCTTACAAAGAAATGCACAAAAATGATGTCGTATCGTAATTGTGAGAGATCGAGAGAGAGAGCGAGTGGGGCAGGAGGGAAAAATACCGGCGGATCTCCTAAAAACGCCCGTTGGGCCAAAATACGACAGATCACAGCCTACGCGTTTTCGGAGATTTGCCTGGCCCAAATCACAATCCCTTTATCATCATCATCTTCTTCTTTTTTTTTTTTCCATTTTTTGGAGTGCTTCATCATCTTCTTTTGCATATAAATTAAAAGGAAAAATTACGCCTATATTATATTTATCTATTTAATATGTTATGTTCTTCTGAAAATCAGCATTATATATATATAAGTTCTATCATAGGATCTTAATTTAAATAGAGTGAGAGGGGGAGTAAATGAACAAGAAAATGGCAATTTGATAAAATAAGTGGGATGGACTGAATTTTTAACACAAGCATTATACAAACATAAATAAATGTATAATATATATAGACAGAGAGAGAGAGTTGGAATTAATACAGATGGTTTGAGTTTGAGCAAGGACTTTATAAGTATCAAAATTCAACATCAAAATAAAAATTACAAACAAATTAAACCACCACCACACCATATATCCTCATCAAGATACGTTCTCATCACCAACGTTATGTTAATCATTACATATAAAAAGAAAAGATACAACAAAAGAGTAATAAGAAGAAACCCTCTGTCTTAATTACTTCTTTCGACTCACCCAACAATCCATCGATCAATCAGTACTCCTTCAAATGAATGAATATTCTCATCATGATCATGATCATAACAAGATCATCTTCTGATCATCACGATCGCGATCACGATCACCACTTGAAACTCGGGAGGAAGGGAGCTCCGGTGGCGGGCAACCACCTCTGTCCCTCAAGGAACTGGCCCACCGTGAACTGTTGGGCCTCATGTCGGCCAATGACGTGGTAGCCTCTCCAGTGGACCCTCCGGTTGGTCCTGGCGCCGGGCCCACGGTTGGCGTACTCGGCGTAATAGAGAGTGTCTAGGGCAAAGTTACCGGCCCAAGGGAACCAACCGGCGGGCTGGATAAAGTCGGCCAAAGTGGACTCCATGATGACAGTCCTGGAGAACTCCTTCCATGGGCGGCCCAAGTAGGTTGGGATCTTGAACCTGTCAGCGAAGAGCTTCTGCTCTGGGACGATCCTGCAGTTGTGGATGACGATACCCGTGGGCTGGTGTCTCTCCTTCCTGCCCTGGGCGGTCACGGCGTTGAGCTGGTTGTCCATTGGCCTCCTCACGATCAGTAGAGAATTCTGGATCACCACTGTGGCGTCACCGAATATGAAGTCGATTGTACCCGAGATGACACAGTTGCGGTAGAATTGCCGACCCGCCTGCACGTACAATGTGTCCTGGTAGCCGTCCATTCTGCAGTTGAAGAAAGCCGACATCTCCGATTGCACTCGCAACGCCACCGCTTGGTGTCCCTCTGGTCCCGCCGTGTTCTGGAATCCCATTCCCTTGCACACGAATCCCGCTCCGATAACAGCTGCAATGATGTACGCATGTATATATATCCAAGTTGTTAGTTAATTAATTACCAATTCATCTCAAGAATTTACGTGGATTATGTATTATATCTAAAGTAGTACTACTTACAGAAGGAAGCGGTTCTAAAGGTGGAGAAGCCACCGGTGTAGCTCTTTCTACCGGTAACGATGGTCTTTCTGGGACCGTCTCCGTACATGAAGATGTTGACCATGTTCTTCTCGACGGTGATGTACTCATTGTAAACTCCGGCCTTGACATAGATGATGTATCTCCCAACGTGGTTCTTAGGGTAGGCGGCGAGGGCGGCGGCGATGGTCTTGAACTGGCCGCTTCCATCCTTGGCAACGACGGCATGGGGTTTAATTCTCCCATTGCCATGCAAAGCCATGAGCTTCCTGTCCGAAGCGGAGAACCACGTCGGAAGCCCATCGTTTCCGATCACCGTGTCGCTCAGAAGACGGCGTCCGTTGAGTGCCTTAGGGTTCAGTTTCAACCCGAAAGCCGAAAGGATCTCAGAGATGGTGGAAACAATGGCCAAGGCGTTGTCGGTGAGGGCGGTGGCGTTTTGGAGAGTGCCCTTCAATTGGCCTTGGAACTTGGGCTCCTCAACTCCGTCAATGCAGGTCTCGGCGTAGGAAATGACGGAGCTGAGCCAGCTCCTGAGCTCGGCGGAGCGGTCTTTGATGGTGTGCATGTCACTGTCACCGACCATGGAGAAGGAGGCCTGGAGCTGACCAATGGCAAGGCTCAACAAGTCGTTGCAATCCTCAAGGGCCATCTTCAGCCGAGTGGAATTGTTGTTGTTGGCCTCAACCAACAATGACTCCGACAAGTTGAGGGACTTGCTGACCTGATCAACAGTGGCTTGCACGGCGGCCTTGATAATGTCCTTGTAATCGGCGGTGACGTTGTGGGAGAGAGGGCTTAGGGTTTGCTCGCAGGCCGTCTTGTAGTCTGTGTTCGAACACACCGATTCGACCATGCTCTTCGATGTCGACGGCGCGGCGACTGATCCTTCATGCTTTCCATTACCATGGTTGTTGACCACCACAACCACCGCCAAAGCCACTCCCACCAACAGAAGTACCGATACCACCGATACTACTACTTTCCCAACTATATTCATTTTTTTTATCTGTTTTTCTTTTTATATTTTTTTTCTCTCTCTCCCTCCGACCGCTTTTCCCGACGAGGCACGACGTGGGTCGGAGAGAAAAAGTTATGAAGAAATCTTAGATGATGGAGGGAGGGAGAGATGGACAGAGAGTTTTAGGACCTCTCTTTTCTAATTATAATTTAATTTAATGATCTGAAGCTTTGCATGCATGGCGTTTTTTTTATATAGAGCTAGGATTTTCTTAAATTAGGGTGTATATTTTGCATTGCTGGTTTAAGGGTAGGCAACTGCCTAAGCTCCTTAAATAAAGGCCTCCTCATTATTATTAGAAAATCTTTAACTAATTACTTTTACACCTTAGGGTCCCCTTATTAATCGGAAACCTTTTAACTAATTCCCTTCCTTCACACCTTAAAACTAATTACGTACCTTTACGACTCAGTATCTTGAAGCAGTTTATCGTATTGATTTGTTTTTAGTTTTTAAGAAATAAAGACATATAACCTATCCTACATATCCTTTTTTTTAAGGTAAAATACAACGTCTATACTCTAGAAATTGAATAACAATTAACAAAGCTCGCGTATGCAGTGAATGAAAACAAATATGATCATAATCCTCACCCCACTCAAAAAAAATAACAGTCCTTGAACCCCAGAACAAGAGTATTAAGATGTCATAGCATGAAATAGTAGGGTCCTGCTTTGGTGCACTTCACCTTTGATCTCTCGTAGTCCTTCTTGCTCACTTGAACAACCGAGTCTCCGACATTAATTCCCCACAAGATTAATGTTCGCCGTACGTTGGAATCAGTCTTGCCAAGAGAAGAAAGACGGTAATAGAAGAAGAAGAATAAGAAGAGATGGAGAGAGAGTTTGTAAAGCAAAACAAACTCTTGCTTTAAAAGGAACTTTTGGCTTTAAAGCAAAACATGTAAGTAAGAAGGAGATCAATGAAATAAATCTTTCAAATACAATGGAGCACTTTGTAGTTTTGAAAAATAAAATGACAAATTGTAATAAAATAATTATTTTTTAGGGAAAATTTGTAAATAAAAAAAAATAAATTATGAGCTATATTTGTATAATTACTTCTGAAAAATACATAACATCCAAAAAAAACCAAAAAGAAAACATAAACTTTTGTGTCTTTGTAAGAAAATATTTTTGAATTAAAAGGACAAGATTGTCGTTTTATCTATCAAAACGAGTTCGCAATACCTAGATAATAAAAGTTACCATTTTTTTTTTTTTAAATATAGAGAGTAGCGAAATAGCATTATATATATAATGCATTCCAAAGATTGGCAACATTATCACCGATGACGGGAGCCAAGATCTTTCTTCAAGAAGGCGGAGTGACATAAAATGCTAAGCTTAAATTATAATGCACTATGTTTTTTTTTTTTTTTTTTAAAAAAAATTCTCTTTTTACCTGTATTTTTGTCTTTTTATCTTGTAAAAATTTTACGGTCCGTTTGGTTCATGAATTAGAACCATGTGATTAGAACTATTTTTAATTTACGTGTATTTTTTGTGAGAGAAAATACTGTAGCGAACCACGAATCATGATTCGAATCAAGGAACGAATTCCTTTACCAAACAGGCTCGAGTCCCGATAAATATAAGATTCCACATAGCAGTATAGATGATTTTTTTAGTTATTTGGGATTCTTGAAATATGAGTATATTAATAAGTCAAAACTTGGGGTGTAACTAAAAATCTTAAACAATTCTCTTGTATTGCAATTTCAAAATTTTCAGGGCGCAGCAAATAGTGGTAGAAAAGGTTTTGGAAAAAATAATTGGGCACTTTACAGGAACAAGTTTTAAGCTTGAATTGACATATGTAAAAAAATATAAACTATTATAGAAAATGTCACAGTTAAAGATATTTAAAAATCATAAAATCTATAAAAAATTATAAATATATACATGAAAAATGACAAAAACTCTTACAAATTTCAAAGATACTGAATCAAATACATAAAAATACAAGTATAATTTTACTCAGTACATAAAAACTTTAATGATGTCATAGTAGTATATTTTGTAATAGTTTTAGTACTCATAACAAAAATCAATCCAATCTTAAAAATTATGGCGTATTGTCTAAATATCTCTAAAATTAAAAGGAGCTATATGGCGGCTTAAGAGGTTGTCTTGATTATGACACGGTTCTTCATACAGTAAAGTTAAATATAATAAAATTTTTTAGATACTGTAAAATAGTAAAATTTGAAATTTATAGTAAAATTTGAAATTATTAAAATGGTTATATAATTATAAAATTACAAAATGTGACATTGTTATGACTTATGATGATTATTACGTAATTTTTAATATATTTATAATCTTTTGGAATTTTTGTTAAATTTTAATTTAATGGGTTAAATTTTGCCAAGTTGTCTAATTCTGATAATACTTATAATTAAGCAATAAAGTCAAAACTAATAATATTTCTACCCTTCCCCCCCAAAAAAAAAAAAAGTTTATTTTTTGTTTAGTTTCACTTCTGACGAAATAGATATTTCAACGCCCCTAATTTATTCTGAAACCGTGTATTTAGTCAGAACAGAAAAACACGAAAAAGAAAAAAACAGAAGAAAAGAAAAGAAGAGAAAAATATGAAGGGTGATGAAGCCAAGCTTTTGCTCGGATTCGCTCCCAATTCTCGGCCTAGTCCTTCTCAGGTATCTATTATCGATTGTTCCAATTCTAAATTAACTTTAAGCGACCATAATTTCAATCTTCTGACTGATACCAATATCTGAGAATAGATGATGTTGAATGTTCTCTCATCTTTTGAGAATAGAATAGATGATGCTTTTTTATCTTTCAGCTGACCCAGTTCTCAATTTTAGTTTAGCTGATGCTAAAATGGGATGATGTTGAATACTTTGTCAGTTTTGGCAGTTCTTTTATGCTTCATCTTCTCTCTCTCTCCCTCCTAAATAGTAATTTAATTGAGAAGGTGTCAAACTGTAGGTGAAAGCAGCTTACAAAAGAAAGGTATGGGAGTGTCATCCTGACCTCTTCCCAGCTCGTCATAAAAAGCCTCTTGCAGAGTCTAACTTCAAACTGGTATACATAAATCATTTTGCTATTTATCCAAGTATTCTTAATTATATTTTCGTTTTCACTATTTAAAACATAAGAGCAATGCTTTAGCGTTTATAACTAGTAATTTAGCGTTTATAACTAGTAATTTAAAGATTTGATCCCACAGTTGTGATAGCTGAAAATTGTTTTGGTTTATTGTTTTTGGATTATATGTTGTTGATTTGAGGTAATAAGAGGTTCAGTTGCCTTGACTAAACAGTAAACACAATCAAGATGAAACTTTTATGTTGTTTTGTTATTCAGATGAAAGTGTATGGACTTCACATTTTTCAATAAAAGCGAAAGGAAAGGATCTTTTTAGATTAGTTCGTGGTGTATGTTTCACATTATGTTTGAATTCTCTTTGTGATCGTGGAATGGTTCTCACCTCGAGAAATAAATTTACTGCAGATATCAGAAGCTCACACTTTCCTTCTTTCGGGTAAATTCTCTGCTCTCCTCATATTTTGGTGGATATCAATTTGTTTCTGAGTCCCTAATTATCACACTCTGTTCGATATCGTCATGGAATTCCGTTTCTCTGTTACTTTTTAAGTTTGAATTTTTATTTAATTGTGTTACTTTTGTGTTACTTCTGAGTCCCTAATTATCACACTGCTCTCCTCTAAGTCACTATTTTCAACTTATCTTGCCTTCATTTTCTCTCGTATGTATTTTATGGTTGTGCGTTTGCCACAGACCGTCATGGTAGTTATTTAGGGACCCGTTAAGTTTTTAATGAATCTATGAGCATATAAAATCTTCGCAAAGTTCACATTTCAGTTAATCTGTTAGGCTTTGAGTTTGCAAACCGTGATATGAATGATAATCACATTGCTAGAAGGACTATCATGTAGAACTTCTCGATTGTGATTACATAACAGAAATAACTGCGACTGCAGCTAAGAGATCATAAGATTTTGATGTGTCAACTAAATTTTTTGCAGGTGGGAATGGTGAATATTTAAGTTCAGGTAATTACTTCCTAAATAAAGATTGCTTGAGATACTTTTTCCTTCATCGGAAAAAAAGAGGCTAATATGCTTTATGCTTCTTTGAAAAACATGTGTCTTGATTAGCAACATATTCGCGAGTTGTGAAAACGGGAGTTCCAAGGGCACAAGGGGGAAGTTACAGAAATCACGCTTTGATTCAAATGCCCTTCCTATTTCTTGTTCTGGGAACAGTTGCACTCGGAGGGTTTAATGCTTCCAGGTGATTGCTTATCAACTCCCCAATGTTATCATCTTCTTTTCCTTTTTACAGAATGTTGAATTGTTGTTGACCTGTTTGTTTTTTGTCAATTATCTCTTCTTGCTTGCCAGAGCTTACAAGAAGCAAAAAGAGGCATACCCTTCTCACAATCCCTTTCTTCCTTGATTTGGTCCTGTGACTGGTACCAAAGCGGATGCTCATTTAATGTTGGTGAATAGAAATGCTTCAAGAAATTAGTTTCCTGGTAACGAGTTTACTAGCGACGACATAAAATTCGCCGCTGAAGACTCTTTAACAGCAATACTAATGTCATCAATAAATACAACCCATAATTTAAAGGCAGTTAATATCTCTTATTTCTTTCTTGTTTCTTTGTTCTTTTGAGTTGAATTCGTTGCACATATTTGCACATTTTGATTGCTAACTTTTTGCCTGTATGTTGTAATGGTGCTCTCCTCTATATACGATTCTCTATTTCATTTTAAATCAATATTCTTGTTTTGTCTCTATTCTGTTTTTCTTCCATTTCTTGTCAGCGGATGCTTTTCACGGGTTCTTTACTCTATTGCATGGAGTAACAATAGCTCCAGTGTTTTCCGCTTTATTTTCATGCATTTTCTTTGCTTTTTAATTTTATTATCAGTTTAAAGTTTGGTGTTTTTTTTTTTTAAAAAAAAAAATTTAAATGTGATGAAAATGAATACTTGTAATTGTCCTTGGACAACAGCGTTACTACTACGGGACTAGGATAAAACAATTAGATTTAGCACAATAACACTGTGTTGGTCGAACGACATATCGTTCATCCTTTGAAACTGGCAAGTGAACAATCAATTAGATCGAAGTGGTTTATATACACATGCTATGAACGACTGCTATATGAAGACGGCACCAACGTAAGTGTGATATTACTATTGCTAATAAACCATACATATTAGGTAAAAGATTACTCTTCTAAAAATAATCCTCTCGACCAAATTTCAAATTCCTCCTTTATCCAAAGATTAGTAGCATTGAAGAAATGGCGCACTCTAGCCGTGTGCTCGCGGCAAAGAGCGGCGGCATATGATCACTCAACAATTTTAAGAGGCATCTTAGACAACAGCTTCCTTCTTTCATCTGCCCACATATCGACAGACATTAACATACCATAGCGCTGCTTTAGAGGGGCGGGGCTACAGTCGCGGAAAGAGGGAGGAAAAAAAAAAAGAAAAAAGAAAACAACAACACTACTACTCAATCACACGTGCAATAACAGAATCATAAAATTCGATATACCATGCCACTTCTTCAGAAGGTCCAAATTCAAATCCAAATTCGATTCCAGCCGAACTTGATTTCAACATAAGAAACAAAAGGCCTGCGAGGGTCCAGTCCAACAAAAACTATGATTACAACCATAATTATACAGGACAGCATATAGAAAAACACAAAACGCTTTAAAGGTATATTCTAATTACTATTAGCAATTGCTGCAGGTCTCATAGTCCCGGGTCCAAACCAACCTGCACTCGCAAATAACAACTTATTCAAGGATGAAATGAGTTGAGATGAGATTTAAGTTGTAACCAATTTTTCTCCCTGCGTTCTAGTCCTCTTTTCTCCCATCCAGAAGATTGGTGAAAGCAGTTTCCAAATTGAAAGCGTAACAACGCCCCCTGATACTAAGAATTGTAGGCATACCTCCCGCCACGTACTCACAGAATGCGACTCCACTACCGTACGCCATAAAACCCAAAAAAAAAAAAAAAAAAAAAAAAGACTCCAACATAAGAGTAAAACATGAATTCATGTTTACTTTTAGTTGCTTCCCAACAATTAACTATCTTCTTCAAGCCCTACGTAGAAACAATGGCCAACTTGGAATGGAGCTCTTCCACTAAGTCTCATATCCCTTAGTGCAAACTAGCTTCAGAAACTTTCGTCTCAATTTCCAGTAAACAGACATGTCCGCAGAACATACCGCATAATACCAGATTCAGGTGCAACTTTACCACAGCTACATGCTTGCCAAGACATATATGCTGAGACTTTCTGATGCAGGTCCTTCTACTTTCTATGGTTTAAATGGGCTACAGATAGGCCACAACATTCGACCAATGGAACTTGTAATGGGATAATTCCAGGTACTACGATTCTAAAAAAGGGTGGCTTCATGGCTGCATCTTTTCGGCAGCAACAAAAATGAGATTGTGCAATAGGTGACCACACCACAGTGGGGATTTTAAGTGTGTAGATACGTTACAAGTAACCTTGCAAATAAAAGGGGCAAAAAACGAAAGTACAAAATTAAACCTACTCCTACTTACTTGATTTACGATGTAAGAGTTGCCTTTACAGATATTCAGAAGCTGTCGTAATTCTTTCAAAGGTGATGATCCATAATTCTCGAGGTCCAAAAGAAGAAAAATGAAAAATGTTCTTGTAGCTGTAGCAAAATTTAATCCTCTTTTCCAATCACCAAACTGTTTTTCGGTCAAGCACCAGTTTCGGTACCTACATCAGGTTTGGTCTCCGCAAGGGTGATAGTAATCGGTTGCCATCCTGACTGGTGATGAGTGATCCATTTCTTCATGTTAATAATCATATTCAGGACCTGGAGTACTTCGCCCAAGGAAAGCTCTTCTAAGCATGATTTTTTTAGAACTAAAGCCGCTTCATATCTGAAAAGAAAATAAAGATTGCATTGATCTGTAATCAGAGCTCATTAATTCCAGGGACATGAAAGTCCTAACAATCTGAATAACATGGGTATCAAATGCCAACATAGTCATATTCTATAATTGCATTTACCTGCTTTGAGAAGCCAGCACTGCCAAACGTCCACTTGAGGAAGTCATGAAATTCTGTATCCTATCCCACATAGTTTTAGGGTACTGATTAAGATTGCCACCTATAGCATTTACACACTTCCATAATTTTTCATTTTTACCAACATATAACTGGACAGCACCTAAGTTCTGCTTCACTACCATATGTCGCTCAATCGCACAATCCAAGGCCTTCCTTACATCAGTATTGCGGTGCTTTGGATCCCCATATCGAATGCAATCAGTAATGTTCACCTCAGTAGGCATAATTTTTTCAACTTTCAGAGTGTTTAAGGCAAGTAAGATAACGCCAATTAGACCTTGAACATATTCTGAAGGTGGTGCACAGCCTTGGGTTCCCCAGACACCATTATTAGGAACATTGTTCGCAGCATTGGGGGTTGATTGCGGAGGCAAATATTCAGGACCACGAGGATACCTATTGTTCGTAGCATCATGATGAAATGCTTGTCCACTGTGGGAATTATGGCCTTTCAGAGGTCCATTAGAACTAGGTGGTAACAGTGACTCGGGAGGCCTTGGTTTGAACTCTTCTCCTGCTCGATGATGGAAATTTGGTGGATTTTGCACATAGTTGTATTCACCAATACTTAACTTACCGATATCAGGCACATTTGTAAGTGGAGCTGAAGAAAATCTAGGGCCATCGGGTCTAGGAGGAATTGGCCTAAAGCCATGATTGTGGGGATTAGGAGGAAACCTGTTATCAGGTCCGAAATTAGGTTGCATATGGAGGTTGTTTGGCCTCATAGGAGGGTAGTGATTAGGGGGATTGCTTATAACATTGTTCCCGTTACTGCCACTACCACCGAAGAATTCATGGGGTGCTTTCTTAAACTGCTTTGCATGTGTATGTTCCACTTGGAAAGGAAAATCATTAGTTTTATTTTGTTGTATTCCTACAGGCACATTTAAAGCCCTCGACATGATGGGCTGACTTTGAGTTTTCTTCAGGTTTTTCCCTTTATTCTTGGGATCACCAACCCTTCCAACATTATTAGGCTTTTGAATCCCCGATGGAAGACTTCCTTGGTAAGCCATAGGTTGGCTAATAGGGAACGGTTCAGGCACCAGGTATTGTGGTATTTCAGGGATAAAGGTTTGGTTACCATTAGCAAGCTGAGATGATTCACCAGTCGTAAGTGGTGATCCTCCAGCGGAGAGGCTTGTCCAAAGCCACACACTCTTTGCAGCAGCGATGAGAGCCGCAGAAGCTTTCTGCGGTTGCGCTAGAAGAATATTATATCTCCTCATTCGCAACTGATGAAGAGCATTTGAAAAATCTCTGTCGCCAGAAATGAGCAGATAATTCGCAGGTGCAGGGTTATCTACGGCCCAAAACAACATATCAACTAAGATTTTCTTGTCGCTCGCATCTTTCACACCTGTCCAAAACCTTAAACATGTCAGTGACACTCGGGAAAGGGGGAAAACACTCGTAAGAGATGATAAGATCGGAACAATCGACTTCTGCAAAAACCCACAGACCGTCACATCAAAAGTCTCTACTTTTTCATCACCTTTGTCTGTTTTCCGTTAAAAGCCCTAGAAAGGAAAAGATGAAATTGGCTGGGGAAATAGTACACGGAAAATTGAATAGAACGCCTATTAAACTATAATAAAGTAAGTAGAACAGAAAATTTAAGACAATTTCACGAACATGCGCATGTATTAAGAACCAAAAGAAAGACATTTCAAGATAGAGAGAGAGAGGATTACCAAGGGAGTTAGTGGGAAAAAAACCCTAGGAAGTAAATGATGAAATTGTGCGTACGAATAGTGCAAGGAAGATCAAATTGAATTGAAAACTGATTAAATTTAAGAGAAATTCAGAAACAAAAATAAATTTTTAGAGAGATGAGGGGGGGGAGACTACCGGCGGGGACGTGGTTAAGGCCGATGCCGGTGCTGGAGAGGGCTTGCTGGACGGAGGCGGGGATGCGATTGGTGTCGCCATAGGCGGAGATGGAGACGGGGCCATTGTAATTCATCTTGACGAGTGCGGAACTGATGTTCTGCGCGATGTTGTGGGGGTCGGAGCCCTTTGGGACCTGACAGTTCTCTATGTCCCACCACACCGACGTCTTCGCCCGCACATACTGCGCCTCCGCCTGTACCCCAAGCGGTCCACCGCCGCCGCCGCTGCTACTGCTGCTGCTGCTGCTGCTTCCGCCACTCACATCTCCACCCATCGCCGATCTCCGATTTCCTCGCTTTCTTCGTTAAATCTGATCGAAACCCTAAGAATTCTCTGCTTTCTTCTTTTTCTTTTTCGTCTTTTTCTTCTTAGCATCTACCAACGATCGATCTTATTCTCCCGGATTTCGGTTTCACCGTATTCTCTTCTCTTCTCTTCTTGTATATATGTATATATATATATATACATACACACACACATATATGGGAGATGCAAGAGGAGAGAGAATAGAAGAGTGGTGTCTACTGTGTCTCTTTCTTGAGAGATGAGACTTGTTTGGGCATTTCCTTTTGATGCCTTCTTCTTCTGCGAACGGCAATCGTTTTAAAGTACTACTTTGCTTTGCTTTGCTTTGCTTTGCTTAGTGTCGAGGAGATTCCACGGAGGGGCTCCGGTTAATGGACGATCTTGCCCCTGCAATCACGCGTTTGTCGCCTGGGACACGGGGACATTTTTTACTTCTAAGTACGACTGCTGATCGAGGGGTTGAAACTGCCAGTGTCAGTGAAAAACAGAATGGAATAGAAAAATACAATTATTAATTGCTTGTAGATCCTCAACTTATTTATAGTGTACAATTTAGATTTCGAATTTTTTTTACCTTCTTCGGTTAACTCTTTTTAACCGTTAAGATTTACATAAAATCACGTAAAAATTAAAAATACGTAAATAAAAAAATTTATCTTATTAATATATTAAGTGTACTAAAAAATTTTTTTTTTAATAAGTAGGATCAAAATTTAAAAATATGTTATAATTTTCTGATACGTTTAGCATGTTAGTAAATTAGATTTTTTCAACTATTAAATTTACATATTTTTTTTAATTTTTTACTTGATTTTATATAAATCTAACGAACAAAACACTTAATCTACCAATATATTAATATACCGAACAAAAAGTCCTTAATTTTAATTCAATAATTTATGGACGTCAATTGATTGACAGAAATGTTCAATTTTATACATATGTGAAATAAATATAATTTACAGATATTTAATCGTCCAAAGCTTCACAATATATACAAAATCATTATTTAGTTTCATTTAACCAATTAGAAATTAACTTGTAAAAAAATGTGAGATGATATTTTTTATAAAAATTTCTTAATAAAGAATTATGTGAGAATTTGTATAATATAAAATTGATATGAAAATATAGGTTGATAATTATTAATAGTAATATAGAGCATTATTCGTACGAATAAAAAAGAAAATCATACTTTAATATAGAATTCTCAAAATTTTCCATAGATAAAATATAAATAATATTGTAACACCCTCAAGAATTAATTAAGATTAATTAAGGTAATTGAGATTATTAGTGTGCCTAATCTGAATTATTAATTGAGTTTAATTAATAAATGTTTCTGACACGTGTGAGTTTAAATAGTTCCAAGATATTTAAATTATTCTCAGTAATTTATTTTAACCCAGAAGTGTGTATGGGCGCATTTCTGGACTGCTCTTTTAAAATATTGACACATGCCATTTTCTTTTTCTTTTCCTTTTCTTTTCTTTTCCTTTTTCCTTTTTCCTTTCCCGTGCACTCTCTCTCTCTCCTTCACTCTCACTCTCCCGCTCTCTCTCTCTCTCTCTCTCTCTCTCTCTCTCTCTCTCATTTGTGTCCTAAATCAAACGGATCTTGAACCAATAAAAGATTTCAAGAAGTTTTCAACGTCAAGAGAAGGATTCGAGGTAAGATTACTGAAAGAACCTCTCTTGAATCTCAAGTTTTTGAATTTCAAAACTTATTTTTGGTTCAAACCGGATTTTGATGGTTTTTTAGTAAAACTAGAGTAGAAATTGGAGATCTTGGGTTCTTTGGACTTGTCTTAGGACCTAGAACCCAGATCGGGGAGAACCCAAATTAGCTTCATTTGGGGACTTGAGATAGATGGATTAGCATTGGTAATCCTTGTTTTGAGATTGAAAACCCTTGGAATGATAATTTGAAACATTAAAATGGATTAGGGCACACTAATAGGAAATCTTGGTTGGAAATTGAGATT
>NW_010358720.1:118633-119109 GCF_000414095.1 Morus notabilis | reverse complement strand
GCTTTATTAATTCCTAATCGAGCTCCACGTCACCCACCCCGTTTGGGGGGCGTGACAAGAGTGGTATCAGAGCCCTAGGTTAAGAAACTCCAGGATTGTACATACATGTGTGACATCTGTGATCCACTGAATAGTCTAGTTTTATTTCAGTTAAAGGAAATGACACCTCGCCGTAGGCCTGCTAATCAACCGGCACAACAGAATCAGGAATTTCTGGATGCCATGTATGCTGCCTTTCAAGGCATGGCCACAATAGCTCAAAACTAGCGGCCGGTTGAGGATAGGAAGCAAGGTTACTTCCGAAAATTTAGGCGTGCGCCTATCCCCTCGTTTAATAGTGAGGGAGGACCCCAGGAGACAGAGTTCTGGTTAGACTCCATAGTCAAGCATTTGAGTACTATGGGAGTTTCAGATGAATATTTGGTGGAATTTACGGTGTACAAGATGGAGGGCTTAGCGAACACTTGGTGGAAACA
>NW_010358720.1:113550-118454 GCF_000414095.1 Morus notabilis | reverse complement strand
TCACTAGTGGAGTCTGAACCCATGAGGTGTCTTAAGTTTGAGAAGGGTCTCAAGAATTCTGTGAGGAGGTCATTGGTGGCCTTAAGGATTCAGAACTTCCGGGATTTGGTAGCTGCTGCTACGAGGGTGGAACAGGATAACTTGGCCTATCACCAAAGCAAAGAGGCAACTGGTCGAGTCTCTGTCTCTGGTAGACCTTCCGTTTCAGGTGGACCATAGCGGAGTGGTAGGAGAAACCGCAACCAGGGACAAACGGTTGGGGAGATAGCAAGCGGTGGCAGTAGTTCATCAGGGAGTGACAGAAATGCTCCGTATGGGCCCAGGTGTCACAATTGTGGGCAGGTGGGCCATATTAGGAGGAATTGTCCTAATCGGCCGCCGGCTCAACAAGCCCAAAGTGACGCTTCGTACAGTCAAGAAGGGCCACCACCGTACATGCCACCATATCAGTCACAACAGATGCCATACCCTCATGTGCCGACTTATCAACCACCTCTGCTTACACAATTTCGGCCTCAAGCGCCAAGACCGGTACAACCACCTCCGCCGCAACAGTATAGGCCTCCGACCCAACGGCCTAATGTTGGTGACAGAGGGAAAGGGAAGTACAGGGACAAGCTTATGCCCTGGCAGGAGGCAGTTCTGGAGGTCAGACCAGCAACGCGGTGGTTGAGGGTATGATTCTAATCTCTCATTCTTTTGCTCACGTGTTGTTTGACACAGGTGCCACACACTCGTTTATATCAAGTTCTTTTGTTCGGGCTTTGAAATTGAAATCTGAGAATTTAGAAGTCCCAATGACTTTGAACTCTCCACTGGGATGTGTGGAGGTAATGAGTGTGTGTAAATCGTGTGAAATCACGATTGGCAGTGAGCGATTGTAAGCATATTTGATTATCCTTCCGATGAGCCTGTTTGATGTGGTCCTCAGAATGGATTGGTTGTCAGAATACGGAGCAATTGTTGATTGTTACCGTAGGAGAGTGACTCTGACGACTAAGTCTGGAACATCGATTTCTTATCAGGCAGATCTGAATTCAATCTTGGGGAAACGACTGTTGAAGTACAGCGTTGGGGGACAGAGGAACATGGCATGTTTATCTTCTCTTCTTGCTCTCGAAGGTGAACCCGAGATAACTGAAGATAGTGCGGGAATCCCTATAGTGAATGAGTTTACAGATGTATTTCTTGATGAGCTACCTAGTTTACCGCCAAATCGAAAAATTAAATTCTGTATTGATTTGGTCCCGGGAACGACACCTATTTCCATTCCTCCATACCGGATGGCCCCAGCAGAGATGAAAGAATTAAGAACGCAGCTTGAGGAGCTGGCAGAAAAGGGATATATCCGGAATAGTACTTTCCCTTGGGGTGCACCAGTACTATTTGTGAAGAAGCACGACGGATCTCTTCGGTTATGCATTGACTACCGTCAATTGAACATGGTGACTGTGAAGAACAAATACCCACTGTCGAGGATTGATGAGTTATTCGATCAGTTGGGTGGATCACAGTTCTACTCTAAGATTGATTTGAGATCTGGGTACCATCAGCTGAAAATCAAGGAGGAAGACATTCTGAAGACTGCATTTAGAACTCGGTATGGGCACTTCGAGTTTCTGGTAATGCCGTTTGGACTGACAAATGCCCCGGCGGCATTCATGGATCTAATGAACCGCGTTTTTTGGCCATACTTAGATCGGTTCGTGATCGTCTTCATTGACGACATATTGGTGTACTCGAAGACTTAGAAAGAACATGCGCAGCATTTGAGAATTGTTCTTCAGGCTCTTCGAGAACACCAGTTGTATGCTGAGAAGGAGAAGTGTGACTTCTGGCTGGCAGAAGGGAAGTTCCTTGGACATGTGATCTCAGGACAAGGAATTTCTGTAGATCCTTCTAAGATCAGACTGTGCTACAGTGGGAGAGGCCGAAGAATGTAGCAGAGATTCGCAGTTTTCTCAGACTGGCAGGGTATTACCGGCGCTTTGTAAAAGACTTCTCAAGTATTGCTGCACCGATGACTCGGTTGACCAAGAAAGAAGTCAGATTCCAGTGGGACGCCGAATGCGAAAATCCTTTTCAGGAATTGAAGGTCAGACTGACAAGTGCACCAGTATTGACTATTCCTGATAGTGAAGAACCATATGAAGTGTATTCTGACGCCTCGGAAAGTAGGCTTGGCTGTGTCTTAATGTAAGGTGGACGCGTGGTAGCGTACGCATCTCGCCAATTAAGACCACATGAACGGAATTACCCCACTCATGATTTGGAGCTGGCAGCGGTAATATTTACTCTGAAGACATGGATATGTTATCTCTATGGAGCAAAGTTTCAGGTCTTTTCTGACCATAAAAGTCTGAAGTACTTGTTTACTCAGAAAGACTTGAATCTCAGGCAAAGGAGATGGGTGGAGTATATGAAAGATTACGACTTTACTCTATAATATCATCCTGGAAAAGCTAATGTGGTGGCTGATGCCCTTAGTAGGAAGACGACGGGGACTCTGGCGTCATTAGCTTTGGAAGATTGGAAAAGGACTGAAGTGGTGAGTGAGTATGATCTTCAGTTCTACGAAGATCATAACCAGGCTATGGTGTATAATCTGATCTCTACACCGGACATTGTGCAGTAGGTTAAGCAGAATCAATTGCAAGATCCACACCTTCAAGAAATTTGGATTCGGATCCAGAATGGAGAGCAATTCGAGGATTAGAGAATCCGAGAGGATGGAACCTTATATTTTCGCAGCCGCCTTGCTGTTCCTAAGGCGGGTGAGGTAAAGAAGACGATTCTGCAAGAGGCACACAAATCGAGGTATGTTATTCATCTTGGAAGTACAAAGATGTACCAGGACCTAAAAAGACAGTACTGGTGGAGAGGCATGAAAAGAGACGTTCGTGAGTATGTCTCGGAATGTGTGACTTGCCTTCGGATTAAAGCTGAGCCTCAAAAGCCGGCGGGAGAGTTGCAACCTCTTCTTGTCCCGGGATGGAAATGGGAGCACATCACCATGGACTTTCTGATGGGGCTACCGAGAACCGAGCTGAAGCAAGACGCCATCTGGGTGGTGGTGGATAGGTTGACGAAGTCCGTGCACTTCATACCGTTTCGTGCAACGTATTCTCGGAAGATTCTGTCAGAATTGTACCTAGAACACATCGTGAGGCTACACGGAGTGCCGCTGTCTATCACGTATGATCGTGACACGCGTTTTAATGCAAGGTATTGGAGGAGTTTCCAGGAAGCCATAGGAACAGACTTGAATTTCAGCACAGCATTCCATCCTCAGACTGATGGGCAATCTGAAAGGCTAATTCAGATTCTGGAAGATATGCTTCGTGCTTGTATTCTAGAATTTGGTGGGAACTGGAAGAAATACCTGCATCTAGCTAAGTTTGCTTATAACAACAGCTATCAGGCCAGTATTGGAATGGCACCGTTTGAAGCTCTGTATGGTCGTCCTTGTAGGTCACCTGTGTGTTGGTTGGAACCAGAGGATCGACTGAGCACTGGACCAGAAATCATTCAAGAGAATAATGAGAAGATAGCTGCAATTTGGGAACGACTGTTAACAGCTCAAAGTCGTCAGAAAAGTTATGCTGACAGAAGGCGTAGGCCTTTGGAATTCCAAGAGGGCGACTTTGTCTTGCTGAAGGTTTCCCCACGCAAGGGAGTTGTTCGGTTTGGTGTGAAAGGGAAACTTGCACCAAGGTATGTGGGACCATTCCCGATCATGCAACGAATCAGAGTGGTGGCTTACCGATTGGTCTTACCGCCTGAATTATCTCAAGTGCATGACGTGTTTCATGTCTCCATGCTTCAGAAATGTCAACCTGAGCCGAAAACAGTAGTGCAGTGGTTTGACGTTCCGATACAGTACGACGCGTCGTACGAAGAGGCACCAGTTCAGATTCTCGACCGGAAAGTAAAGAGTCTGCGTCATCGTGAGATTCCTCTAGTAAAGGTATTATGGCAGCACCATGGAGTTGAGGAAGCGACATGGGAGCTTGAAACGACGATGCAGGAGCAGTATCCGCATCTGTTCACACTTTGAGGTAGGCTTCAATTTCAGGGACGAAATTGCCTAAGGGGGGTGAAGCTGTAACACCCTGAAGAATTAATTGAGATTAATTAAGGTAATTAAGATTATTAGTGTTCCTTATCTGGATTATTAATTGAGTTTAATTAATAAATATTTCTGACACGTGTGAGTTTAAATAGTTCCAATGTATTTAAATTATTCTCAGTAATTTATTTTAACCCAGAAGTGTGTATGGACGCATTTCTAGATTGTTCTTTTAAAATATTGACACATGTCATTTTTTTTCCTTTTCTTTTCTTTTCTTTTTTCCTTTTTCCTTTCCTTTCTTTTTCCTTTCTCGTGCACTCTCTCTCTCTCCTTCACTCTCACTCTCCCGCTCATTTTCTCTCTCTCTCTCTCTCATTTGTGTCCCAAATCAAACGGATCTTGAACCAAGAAAAGATTTAAAGAAGTTTTCAACGTCAAGAGAAGGATTCGAGGTAAGATTATTGAAAGAACCTCTCTTGAATCTTACGTTTTCGGATTTCAAAACCCATTTTTGGTTCAAACCGGATTTTGATGGTTTTTGAGTAAAACTAGAGTAGAAATTGGAGATCTTGGGTTCTTTGGACTTGTTTTAGGACCTAGAACCCAGATCTAGTAGTTTCCTTTGAAATATCTCGATTTGGGACTGGATTTGCAGGTTTTGGATTGATTTCCGCAAGCTTCTCTCGCGCAGCTGATTCCACCGATCGACCAGTGCGGTCGACCGGATCACATGGAAACCGGTCGACCTATGCGGTTGACCGGATTGCAGGCCGACCGGTCGAACTGTCTGGTCGTCCGGTGTGCACACTACCGGTCGACTGGTAGTGTTGCA
>NW_010358720.1:111054-112971 GCF_000414095.1 Morus notabilis | reverse complement strand
GTCCGGGTAGGCGAGGCACTTGGTTAGGTAAGTAATTTGTACTAATTACTTGCTGAAGCCTGTAATATGGAGATTTTACATTTATTTCCTTTGAGAAAAAGGATGTGAGGTTCCGGCTGTCTGTTGGAACTGAATGTCTATTTATTTACGTACCTATTTATTTATGTACTTACACTTTATCTATTTATTTACTTTACGTCTTTGTAAATAATATCCTACTGGCATTTCGCTCACGTTTTAAGTTTTAAATGTATTAAACCCCTCTCAGGAGACTCTAGGAGCGGTGCGGGGTAGTGGAAGATTGCTACTGTTGGATCAAGAGAGGATTGAGTTCATCCTCTTGAATAAATGTAAGGAATTTGAGAATTATGTAACTTGTGTAATATTTAGATTTACTAGACTGTGGTTGATGTCTGTTGTAATGATTATTCACATGAGCATATATGTACGATACTGTATGTCCTGTGGGGTGGAGCCCTGTGTGTCAGAGGCTCCGGGATTCTGTAATTTATTTATATTTTTATGCAGTTAAGTGTGGGGCCCGGTCTGAGAATCTGCTTTATTAATTTCTAATCGAGCTCCACGTCACCCACTCCGTTTGGGGGGCGTGACAAATATGGTCTTTTTTTATAATAAAAAAAAGCATAGATGGTCTTATTTTTAATAACTAAATAAAAGAAGAAAGAAACAGAATGGTCTTTTTCATTAAGGATTGGAATTTTTTATTTTCACATAAAAGAGGACAAAATTGACTAGGAGTGAGTATTAAGTCATGGGCAATTGCCGAAGTTGGTCCATTTTTCTATTTTCACATGTAGCAGGCATGGATCAATGGCTTGAAAACTTGTTTAACGTCTGTCGCAGGGCAAGACGACCTGCATTCATTGACCTTGCTTGAGTCAGCTTACGACTAATCAATGCAAGTATTCAACACCAAACACCCATTTCATTCGTCATTCACCATTCATCATCATGTTCATGGACTCCGGTGTGACAATATTTTCATGAATTGACCCGTTCAGTTCGTTAATTTGAGTTTTTAATTCGAGTTGAGATGTGACTTTATATGAGAACTTTTTACTGTAATAAAACAATTAGATGTGATTGTTTCTGAGAGCATTTTACTGTAGTAAAACTCAAATTTTAAACTCGAATCGGCGAAATAAACATGACCTTTCTGTTGGCTTGGCTCCTCCAAAATCCCTATAATTCTTCATGCGCTAACTGTCTACCTTAATAATCCATCCAATTTCAACAAATTTAAACTGAACCAGAAGGAGCAAGGAAGATAATAGCCTTTACCTAACCAAAAAAATCCGGTTCTCAACTTTCAAATTAGCACTATCCCACCCATATGAAACAAAGATAAACATATATTTAGGACAAAAAAAAAAAAAAAAAAAAAAA
Organism: Morus notabilis; assembly: GCF_000414095.1. Lineage (NCBI taxonomy): Eukaryota > Viridiplantae > Streptophyta > Magnoliopsida > Rosales > Moraceae > Morus > Morus notabilis. Next base: position 111,564 of record NW_010358720.1, on the reverse strand, counting down.
AAAAAAAAAAAAAAAAAAAAAAAAAAAAAAAAAAAAAACTTCAATCTTAATGATGTATATTTAAAATATAAATACACCGAAAAGGCATTTTTAGTGGACGCTACTTTAATAGTGAAAAGAAAGATGCATAGCTATAAACCACCAAATGTTCGCATTTGTCAAACAAGATAAACAGAGAGACGATAAAATCTCAATTCCTTCAGGATTAAGAATCTCCATCAATTACAGACAGGTAAAAGTCCGAGCCTAAACTAACATACATCCTAAAATAAGGAAATTCGCTAAAAGCTAGCCTTCATTGCTTGCTCAAACTAGGTTTTTACTATGAATCACTTTCCAACTTTGACTATGACGATGCTTTTGCAAAAGAAAAATGGCATTTCCTCCTTTAAAAAAAAAAAAAATGCAATTGTTTTTTTTTTTTTTTTTTTTCTTGTACTTTTACTAAAGTTGGCTTTTGCCAAGATGGGACATTGCTGAAGGAATTAGAGGTGCTTCTTCATCCACGTG
>NW_010358720.1:76393-111023 GCF_000414095.1 Morus notabilis | reverse complement strand
TTCAGCAGCATTCCACCAGCTCCTTCCGACATTGTTGTTGGTCTTATCAATGTCGTCGGGTGTGTATAAATCACAAGATTTCTCCATCTTCGGCTCCTGCAAAGAACATAGTAATGAGGAAGAGCCACATAAATTTTTCCAGCATTCCCAATACTCTTAACAGTTAAACAGATTCGCTCTTAGCGCCAACAACTGGACATCTGGCTTTGGAGAGCCAGGGCAAAACAAAAATAAATATCCATCACGAAGCTACAAAACTCCCGTAGTTTTATGATGATGCAGTGTGACAAGTGAAACTTTAGCTCAAGGCTTATATGCCTAGTGCTGCACATGTGCTATTAACAAGTGGAGGGTTCCTCACAAGTTGCTAAATAATAATGGCCTCTGGCCAACCAGAAAAGAGCTATCTAACACAAATGTAGTTTGGGATTGATGTGCTCTTGTAAGGTCTACTTTTGGTTATAGCAAAATGAGAAGTACAAACGGAAGTCGAAAGTCAAAAAACCTAGCTTCTCAAAAGTAACTATACCAGTGGATTGGTGATTGTGCGAAGAAGTACTTTTACACACTTTTACCTAACACACTACTTGCATTGTGGACCTGTGGAAGCAAAGAACTTTCGGAACCTCTAGAAGCAGTACTAAAGTCCCCCATAATCATGAAAGTATCCTTGCTAGAGAGTGAAAATTTAATCCAACATCTTAAAATATAAACCATGTTCTAAGCGTCTAACGGATAAGTGCTTATCAGCACAAGAAAGTAATAAGAATTTCACACCTGTACTGGCTTGTCTGGGTTAATTCCAGGAGGAAGTTGAGATGCACGAGCATCTTTCATCTTCAAATAGTTGTACACAACAACACCACATAAAGCTGCAAAAAAAGGGGGGTAAGAAAAGAAAAATAACAATTTTAGATCGCATAACAAAAACCAAAAACGAATTTTAAAGTTAAGCTGAAGAAGGCATACCTATTGCATAACCAGTTATGTTGAGACCTGTAATTACAGACTCGGGAAATAAAACTGTTGAAAGGGCAATCAGTATCCAATCTTTCATGACTCCAGCAACTCGGATAGTTACTGCTCCTGTTCTACCAATTACTAAGAAAGTTGAAATATTTAATGCCAGAGCTGATAGAGCATTCGAGAAAAAAATCCAGAAATTAAACTGAATCTGAGCAACTTCAATTCCGGGACTCTCCAGAATATACCAAGGAATAAACAGAAATACAAAGCTGCACAACAAGACAGTAATAACCAATGAGCACAACAACAAATTGAAGAAATTCAAAGTCCAACAGTTTGCTTGGATAATTAGATGGCAAACATTATTGTCGACAAATGCAGTGTGATTTAAGTAGCTTTTCTGGACAGCATCTGATGTATTTTGCTATTAACAAATGCCGAGGTGATACCCTCTTACTATTTGAAGTTGATCATAGATATGACATAAAACAGCTTTTCATAATATCGGTGTGAAAGTTGCCAACAGTCTAGTAATTCAGCAAAACACTGATGCAAATGTCATAGCCTGGGTTTTGTGCATAAAACTCGAAAGAACCAGAAATATAATAGTTAAAAAGAGATCCAACGTACCTGCATGGTGCTATGTAGTACAGGGTGGTGATAGGATTTAGTGTTAAACCCTTCTTCTGAAGAAGAACCTGTGTCAATACAAGCCTGAGGGCCTCCGCAACTATTCCCATGACCTGGTAAAGTGTACCCATCATATTGAAATGAATTTCGCCATACGAGGATATGGCAACTCCGACACTAATAAGCACCATATTCAAGAACACATCACATCTTAAAACATCTGTGCCCCAGAGAACAGCCACCAGGAATGTTGCAACTGGCACTGAAAATGCAAATAACAAAAAGTAAAATCCATTAAGTACATTGAAGGGACCAGGGGGAAAAAATGCTGTATTCATGAACTATTCACATACTTAGGGCTTTTAGCATCTGGATGAAGGCCACGGAGATGTACAGATAGGCGGTATTGCCAAACCTATACAGACAGAGAAAAGGCTTTAAAACTCAGTCGCACAGTGCAAGATGATAAAATTAAGTGAAAGAAAAGGAAGCATTTTTAGTTTCAGATGAAAGTTCACATGAAAGCTCATTACAAACTGTATAGATGAAAAGTAAAGGGATATTCAACAAAATATATCAGCACTAGTTACTGAAGCTGATTAACGTCAGTTTATCTCAAGTTTTGATTCTGTGAGGTTGAAATTACCAAACAAAACAAAATGAACAACAGTACAGCAGTAAATGAGCAGTAAACAAAGTAATCATGATTTCAATCCGGGTGGTATTCAGTCACCATGTTTCTAACAGAGTGCCTGATCAGGTGAGTTCCGGTGCCTATGGTTCTGTGACTAAATATCATTTTGGTAGAGTAGACTGATGAGAACTCCTATATTATTTCAACCTCAAAATCTGGAAAGAGTCAATCACAGCATCACACAGCCAATGTTGTTGCCGAACTGAAACATAATTGCTTAGTCACATAAGAAATTAACTCAACAATATACGCCACTTACCATAGACTTGACGCAAAGAAGGCACTTATTGGAACTACACATGTCATATATCTGCAAAGCGAAGAAAATTACTCAAAGGAGAAAATTATGGAGATAAGAAGAAAGGATCTGCTTGTAGCAGACTTACATTCTGAATGTCATTTTGATGGGAGAAACAACCTGCAAAACTACCAAAAGTAAAACTCTTTCCATGGAACAGTAATAATATTATGGTGAAAACAAATGAATAACAGAAATAGCTTGCCAAAGCATAAAGAAAAGAATAAGGCATTGATACCTAAGATCACAGCCTCGTTTCATAGTGATTATTGATAAACTCAAAGACAAAAACACATCTAAAAGAGTATTACTCATCATGGACCAACATATAACGCAGAACACTTTCAAAAGTCAGGAATTTACTCTGGGAGAGGCTACTAGCCAACAACTTTGTTGTCTTATTGTGCTGGACTTATAGGTTGTTGAGTATAACCATCCAATTCCACGATAAAGCACCAAGTAGCTTAAGAGTAAGAAATTTAGCATGAATAATAAATATAATAATTCATCGAGAGCACTTATCACATCCTCGTTTCTGTTCCTACATGTTTACCATCTAGATCACCTTACTTAAAACCACTTGGATCAGAGAAAAAGAGAAGAATTGTCTGAAGGTAGCAATTCCGCTAAACCTTAAAAAGAAGTATGGAATAAGTTATAAGAGAATGAAAAGAAAAGGCAATACAAGCTTCAATAGGATCATACCTTCACAATACGAATAAGAAAAAATGCCACCGCACCAGAAAAGCCCATGTGAATCATGGTGAGTGTAATTGGATATGGAAAGTTGAAGTAACGTGTGGACAGGAACCACTGCAAAAAATAAAAATCCCAACAAGACCATCCTTCAATATAGATGGAAAATCAGAATGCTTTCCTTTTTTTCGCCTTTCAACAGCAGACAGTCACGGAATAGGTAGTAAAGGACGACACCGAAACTGAAGCAAAATGCATTATGCAGAAAACAAAATAGGAATAGTGCATTTCTGTAACGAAATAAACTGAAATATGCCTTGCCTTGTTGTAGAGAATAACCCCCGAGGAAAGTGTGGTATAAAGCAGAAGGTATATATACGTCAAGAGATGCTGCTTGTTGATGATCATTTTGTACTCTACTGATATATATTCTAGTTCTACAGAAACCCTTTACTCAGCATTTCCTAAGAGGCTTCTACTTCAAGCCCAAAATTAAGAGGACACCAGTAGTTATCCGTGAGCTCAAATCATACAGCGCCCGTGATTTTGATTCGGAATTGAACAACAGGAACTCTTAAGCCTGTTGGGAAACAAAGATAAAACTAAAAAAAAAAAAAAAAAAGGGAAAATAAATAAATATGAAGTTGGTCATTAACAATCGAAACAAAAACAAGATATGCCACAATATCTCTAGTGCTTTTAGCAACCAATTAATACAGAAACGGAACAAAAAAATAATCAAGGTCTTGCCTGAAAGTCTGAAGAATCACAATAAAACACAATAATAAGTAATGAGGTGTTGGAGCCAAAAAAATAAGTAATGAGATGTTTACATAGCATAATAATGAGATAAAGTTAAACAAATCCTATATAATATCCAAGAAAGCTACGGATTAGGCAACAACGCAATGCGAGCACACAAAAGAAGGAAGTAAACGACTGGATCCAAAACCCATATGTATTAAATTGGGATTTCTTGGTCAGAAAAAAGTTATTGCCAACCTACATTTTACATCACAACATGATTTACAATTGATAAAGAAGAATAAGAAAAACTTTGAAAACGTGGAAAATAGTAAAATGAGAAGAAGAAGAATGGTACCTGGTGGGTTCCGATCCGTGGAGTAGAAAAGCAAGGTCGGAATTAAATTGGAAGAAATAAAGAAATAAAGAAATCTTCAGTCGAAACCTAGAACAATTAAGAACTAGAACCCACTCAAATTTCTCCCAAAAAAAAAAAGGAAGGAAAAATGGAAGTGGGTGTTAGAGATCGATCGATCGAAAGAAGGAAATGAGTTTGAAAGGCGAATCTTAGAATGTATTTGTTGATTTTAGTTTAGAGGTGAAGAGGAAGAAGAAGAAGTAGAGAAGGCGCGCCCGGGCAAAAATCCAAGTGTTAATGGTTGTGTTGTGTCTGCAGACTGTACGCCTTCGTCTGTCTCACAATAATTTTTTTTTTTTTTGCCCTTTTCCTTATTTTCTGCTGTTGCCCAACGCATTAATGTTTCCATTTTTAGTGATTACCGATTTTAAATTGGGCATGAGTACATACCGCACGGCACACGTTATTAATAAGACATTTTTGTTTTAAACCGTCATATTACCACGGTTTCATGAAACAAAAATAAAGAGAAGTATTGAAACTTTTCTAATTTAATTAATAATTACAAAAATTAACAAAAAAAAAATGCGGTCACCATTGCAATTGACGGTCGCAATCTACATGGAGGGGATCGCCGTCCCTCTACCTCAATGATGAGACGAGTCGTGACATCTTCAGTGACAGAATCACAACGATATGTTTCGTAAATTATGATTTGAGTCACGTCCTCCGTTAATGTGATGCCACCAATCCTGACACCACGTCGCAATCTGAGGACACCGCACCAAGATCTGGGGGATCACAACTGAGGTCGCGAGTCTCAGTAAGGTATCAAATCAGAGTAGGATGCCACCCTATCGCTCCCGTCGTTACGATCCGACAACCCCCTCCCCTCAATCCGGCAGCAGCACTTTCAAATATGTGTTGTTTTTCCTTTTTTTTCATTTTTATCTGGTGTATATAAGTCACGTTAATAATGGTGAGTTTGTTTATGTTTCCACCGTAGGATGCCTATCTGATGGACAAAGAATGTGCGCAATGAAAGAGAGAGTGGCGTACGGTATTATAGCAGCAATGTTCTAATTCGTTAACTGTGTTAATTTTGTGAAATGTACACCGGTCCAAAAACATTTTCCTTCAAACCTTTCCTCTCAGATTCACCGTTCACGGCCATATGTTATTCATGAAGCGAACTTCAGCTGTTTAGCTGCTTGCTAGAGTTTGCACACATAATATAAACACATTTGCCAAAGGCAACATCTGGACAAAACTATCTCAGAGCATTCAGCTGCAAGTTTTTACAAAGACTGCATCTTGCCCAAAAATAATTTACGACCGTTTTCTCTGTTAAAGATTACAGAAACCTAGCACCATTTTTTAAAGATGTAAACCAGTCAAAGGCAGGGAAGGTAAAGCAAAATACATAGATACATTATATTATAATAACAATGACAGGAAAATAGCCCCCGGGCATTATGAACAAATCAAATACTTGTAAACAATGGAATCATATGGAACATAATCCAAAGAACTGCAGGAACAATTCCTTCCTTTCGGCACGAACACGCAAGCTGAGAAAATCAAGAGTTTCACGAACTCGGTGTTTCGCCAGTGGGTCCATGTCGGGCATTTAACAGGGGTTGGAGAGCTTTAACAACAATGCTCATGTTCGGGCGGAAATCAGCTTCATATTGAACACACAAGGCAGCAACAGCAGCCATCTACAATACAGACACAGAAATCGGTAGCTCGTTTAAATTTATCAATATCCCAATTCATGGTAAAGAAGACAATGTTTCTTAATCAATCAACCCCTCCAGAAAGCAAGTACCTTCGCAACAGCCTTTGGTGGATAGTCTCCTCCTAGTCTTGCGTCAATGCACTGCCTGACTTTGTCTTCACTGAGTTTTGGGGTAGCCTAACACATACCAGTAACATTGTCAGCTCAGCTGCATAAGAAGAACAAAGTTCCAAGTCCAGAAAATTTTGAAACAGAAAGAGTTGCTGATCAAATCAGCAAAGAGATTAGTACCCATGTCACTAGACTCTGTTGTCCACGTGGTAACGTATGATCAACGGGTTTTCTCCCGGTAAGAAGTTCAAGCAGAACAACACCAAAACTATAAACATCACTCTTTGCATTCAACTGTCCAGTCATTGCATATCTGCCAACCAGGGAAATCGAGAAGATTAAATTGATGCTTAAAATCCATTGAAAGGAAATAAAAACTTTTAATTTTTACTACCTTTAGAAGTTAATAGTTACATTGGCTAGTGCGAGATTCCAAGTTTTCATTCCCCAAAGAATTGTCAATATTTAAAGTTAAATAAAAATGTGACGCGAAGAATTCATAACGACTTACTCAGGGGCATGATAACCAAAGGTTCCTAGAACACGAGTGGAATGAAGACGTGCTGCCATATCAGGAGCTTGATTTGACAAATCAAAGTCTGCAATCTTGGCAACATCATCATCAAAGATCAGTACATTACTAGACTTGATATCACGATGGATGATGTGAGGGTCGGCCTTCTCATGCAGATACTCTAGCCCTTTTGCAGACCCCACAGCAATTTTCACTCGTTGTGCCCATGACAGAACGGGACCAGGCTGTGCTCCTTTAACACCTTTCCTCCCTGCAAGGACACATTATACAAGTTCACATAATTGAGGGCTCTCATTTAGTCACGTATCAAGAGGCCCCATTCAAGAGAATGCAACCTAACTATTAGACCATGTGTTGACTCATTTGAAACATTTGGCTTTCAAATTTGTCTTGCATACCATGTAGAATGTCATGAAGAGAGCCATTAGATGCAAACTCGTAGGCAAGAATTCGCGAGTTTCCATCAACACAATAACCCAGCAATTGAACAAAATTTTCGTGTTTCAGTCTCGACACCATAGAAACCTGTAGGGTTAAACACCAACTTAGAAAACGAATCTAAAATCATTCCAACAGATGAAAAGGGAAAAACAACAGTCTTTATATACAAACCTGGGCTAAAAATTCCTCATCAGGTTGTTTACTGGCATCTAGCTTCTTGATTGCTGCAGCTTGCCCACTTTTAAGCATCCCATAGTACACTCTTCCATATGAGCCCTCTCCAATCAAAGCGGTAGTCCCAAAACTATCAGTGATTTCCTTAAGCTCATCTGCTGGTATGGCAGGAACTTCAATAGGCTGGACTTTCACTGTTTGAGCACCTCGGGGTGCACTTTCTGAGGCATGATAACCCCCGTCATTCCCTAGGTCATGAGATTCAACTCAGTTTAATGCCAATAATATAAGCAATAGAAATAAGGAGGCCTACAGAAAAGGAGACAACTATATTTGAAACGGAAAAGGTACTTGTAAAATTATACATAATAACCTTTCAAAAGAAAACACAACACAAATACAAGTATGTTGTCATAGTGGGGAGATGAAAAAAAAAATAAAAATAAAAAAATAAAAAACCAATACAAGAAAAGGACAGTGCACAAATAATTCTCAATAACAAAAGCAAAGTGACAAACAAGAAGAAAATATAAAGGACAGACACATACAAATGCTTATCCATGACCATGTTAACACCATACTGCCTGTATTCCTAAAACTCAAGTAAAAATAATGACTAATAGCATCCAGCCTCAACTGCAAATTTGACCCTGTTAGTAATTATTTTGCAAAAGTATCAAGTCTCAAACATTGCAACATTAAAAATTGTCATCAGTGCATTTCTTTTTCCCCCTAAAGCAGTGAATAACAATTGCAAGCTATCAACTTTAATGAGGGACCTCTACTTTAGAGTTTAGAAAACGGGAAATACCTGATGAACTTTTCACTGGGTATGCACCTCCACTGTCAGCAGCTTTATGCATATCATCATCTTCACAACAGCCGAAGCAGTTCATGATTTCTAAACGATAGCTGATTCCAAAAACAACCCGTTATAATTAATCGAATAAGCTACACACAAAACTTAAAGGGAAGCAAAAACAAAAAAAGAAGAGACAAGTTTATTAGCATAGAAAGATACATTGGAGGAGGAGAACAACATCATGAAATTTTGTTTACTTAATCATTTATTTGTTTCGACATTAAGATATAGATCATGAATAGATGCATTAAGCAAAATTCATTAATACGGATGTGAATGAATGGCCATAAAGCCCAAAATGTAAGCAAAGCAACTGTCATTCATTTTTGGGAGCCATAATCTAATACTCCATCAGAACCCCAATGATAAAAACACACGAATTTAAACGGTTCTGAATAGTAATCTTATATTCAATGACGTATGGGCTGGCAGTTCAGCATGAAAAAATAATTTGTTAGGGCCTAGTGGTAAAAAAGACTTGGACAAAATAGTAATTTCAGTTTGAAAAATGATGTATATCATAAAAGATAATAATACATATCGTAAAAGAATATGAAACTAAAACAGAAGCACAGAACTTCTATATGAAAGTAATTGAATTGGGAGAGAACAGTAATTTCATTTTTTTATAAGACACTTTAAAATTTTAGCACCAATGATTTCATAATATTGAAGTTGTTAGGTCTAAAAAGAATTGACACCAAAACTCTAATTTTAGTTTTACAAAGTTTATAGAATTTCGACACATAAATGTCATGATTTCCGCAATGATTTTATTTATTTATTTATTTATTTATTTATTTATTTATTTATTTATTTATTTATTTTTAAGGATGTGTATGAATGTTCGCTACTAAACAGGCATTTGGTACTTCTAGAATTCTAGTCACCCCCAGTCCCACCCGCCTACAACCAATGATCCTTACCCAACTCCAATAATTTCTATTTAAAAAAAAAAAAAATGAGAAAACGCATTATTCCACGATATAGTATCCGATCAATAAGCGACCGATAAAGTTTGTTTCGATAAAGTTTTCATCTAAAAGAAAACACCAAAAACAGTATAATCGAACGGGATCGATCCTGCTAACGAGAATTTTGACATCCAACAACCACTCTAATGTCAGATTCACTTCAGAGTAAGGATTCCTCAAACAAAAAAACAAAAAGAAAAAAAGAAAAGAAACACAAAAATTCTGAGAGAGAAGAAGCGTACCGTGGAAATCAGAAAAGCAGAAAAAAGTCGAAGCTTGAAGAGATCTGAGCTTGGAAGCCGGCGAAGGGTGCGTATGATAAGCGAATTGGGGTGCGCAGGGTAAGAGCGCCGGAGGAGAGAGCGAGAGAGAGAGGAGAATAAAGAGAATTGGGGTGCGCAGGGTAAGAGCGCCGGAGGAGATAGAGAGAGAGAGGAGAAGGGTAGAGAGAGAGAGAGAGAGAGAGAGAGAGAGAGAGAGAGAGGGAGAGAGACTTGACTTTGATTCACTAACAGTCCTTTTTAGGAGAGTTTTTTTCTTATTAATATTTGATTGCATTGTAAATGTATTTAATCTAATCTAACGTATTAGTGTAAAATAATAATGTATTAGAAGAAAGAAAGTGTAATAATTAAGAAATAGCGCTTCGCAGCAAACCCAACTTGACCAACTGACTTCCACTTTCCACTGCCGCTGTCAAAATTGGAAAATTTACCATGATTGCCCTTCATTATGACGTGTCGGCTCATCATTGACTGGCATATTAAAAAGTTGTCGGCTTTTGCTGACTAGTCGCCTCATACGATATTTCTCTAATTTTATTTTTATCCTTTTTTTAATAATGTATTTGCCTAGTTTATTACATTACTATTTACCATACGTCTTTTTTTACTCGCGGTTCTGCCAAAGAAACCGTTAATCACGCGCTAATCTAATTCAGCTAAAAAACAAAATTTACGACAAGGGGGAAACCAGTATGACACTGTGTCTCTTTCTTCTATTTGGGGAAAAAGACATATAGTCTATTTATTTATTTTTAAAAAAATGCGACGAAAAAAATAAATAATGAAAATAAGAGGATTATTTCGTTTTCTCTCGATCATGCTTTCTTTATATTATAATTAATTAATACAAATTACAAACATGAAAAGAGTATGAAGGTGTTTCCTTTTCTAGAGGTTGAGGAGTTGGTCGTGGACTTGTAACACCAAACGAAAAGGTAGAGTCCAAGGACTAATTCTATATATATGATGTTGCTAAATTCTCACCTTTATAAATTCTATTGCTTATTCATTTTGATATTATTTTTTCATGTCCATATGGTGGTAAAATGCCTACTATATCTAGTTGAAAAACAATAATATGATTTCCATACCCACAGGTTATTGAAAATGCCTACTATATCAACTATGTTAAAGAAATCATAAGTTTTTTTTTTTTTTTGGTAGGAGCGGCGATTCATGCTCAAAATCATTTTTTTTATGTGAGCTTGGATTTGTTTAAAAATTTATAAATCTCAATAAAATTTTGTTTATTAACACTTAATAAAAACCTTGATATGACACAAGTTATGCAATCCGGTTATATTTTTTCTTCATTTTTTAAATTTAAACTATAGACATTTAATGTTGAGGTGGACGTAAAATTATCACTAAAGAGTTTTTAGTTTTAATAAAAAAAAATGTTTACGTTTAGATTATCACAAAACTATTTTTAGCTAAATTAGCTATTACTTTTTTAAAGTTATGTTATATTTATCTTTAACATTAATCACCAGGTCCTCAATATTGATTAAGAACTAGCGGCTGAAGTTTTGCCTATTATAATTTGCTCTAAGATCTCATGAGATTCAACCCAATAATTTTCTCCCCTATTCCCAACAGAAGTTTAGTACAGCCGACAATTTACTGCTGCGGTTTTTTTTTTTTTTTTTTTAACGAAACAAGAAAAGAGAGCAAATAAAGTAAACTTCAGGTGATTCCAATTACATGCCCAATTATTTAAATAAATCAACAGGACAATGATATATATATACACACACGTATAAAAAATGATGTCACCTCAGAGGAATGGGAAAATGAAATAATAGAGGTAATCCATGATTACTTACGGCAGCGTGTATTTGTTCCAACCATGCACATGCTTAATCATATGGAGTTAGTTTATCAATATGTTTTTGCAATAGAAATTACGAAAAATAAGATTTTACATATACATGATGTGATTAAACTAAATATATCGGGTAAGCAACATTATGGGGAAGTAATTAGATACGCAATGAACTTATATTTGAGCATTAGAAGACAATATATGCATATTCATAAGAATCATATTGTCTCGTCCAGATAATAATAATAAGGCTTAATCTAATTGGGACTCTTGTCTACCACATGACAAGGTTGGGAACAGTTTTGGAAGGAGTTTGTCAGGTAGGAAGGGCACTTCAGAGAAAATGTGCATGTTGCTTGTATATCTCATGAGTCTGCTAACCCTTAACTAGAAGAATATATTATTGTTTGAAATAGATCTCGTGTATTGGCTTTTGTTTTAAGAACAAAATATATATATATATATATATAAATAATATCCGGTAAATTTCATTTATCTCCTAAATTATGGTGCTTACGGCATTTACACCCTCTTTCAAAGAAGTTTCGCCACATTGTCGCCCGTACTTTTCTAATCTTTTGTAATAACAACCGAGGGAGTGAAATTAAATTATCTACAATAAAGCAACCACAATCGATTGTTCAATCACATGTGGCATACAATTGGCTCCTTTTTGAGCTAATTACAATAGTCAAATGAGAATAAAGTAAAATAGTTTGGCCAAAAAAAAAAATTCACGGCATCGTATAGGCCGTTTACAGTAGAAAGATAAAAAAGAAATCAAAAGATTTGATAATATTTTGCTCCTTGCCCTTATTCATAATTTGTTTGCCAATTTACGCGACAAAATGCCGTTAGAAAAATTAACATGAATTAGCAAAGTTCATATTGTAAAAAAGTGGAAAGTATTGGGAGAAATATGCCAACATCTTTTTTTATAGGGGTAAAGTGTCAAGGGTTCCATGGTTGCGGGGTCTAAAGAGCAATTTAACTTTAGTTATGTCATGTGGTGTTGGACATAATAAAGGCTTGATGTGTCTTAATGGCCGTTCTTTTACCCTTTTTGAGTTAAGTGATTTGAGTGTAGATTTTGAATTGAGTTTGAGTTATAACTTGAGTTAAAGTTGTAACTTGAGTTTGTGTTTGGTTGTATACATTTTAGTTATGGTTTGAGATAAGAATCTTTTTGAGTTTGTGTTTGAGTGAGTCAAAACTTGAATTTATATTTAAATAGTATTTTAATAAAAACTCAATGCTGATAGAAAATTTTAATAGGGTATATGGGTGGGGTTTTATTCATCTTTTCATTTTGAACGCATAGAAAAAAAATCATCTCAATCAGAATTAAAACGAAAAAGTTATAGCATTTTTAAGAATAGAAAAAATAATGTTCATTAATTTGAGTTCGAGTTTCTGAACTCGAGTTGAAGGGGAAACTTGAACTCAAATTTTAATCTCAAACTCGAGTTCAAACTTAAACGAACATGAACTTAAATAAAATTATAACTCGAGTTACTTTTTTAAATTTTTAACTCAAGAAATGAGTTGCCGAACAGTCCCTTAATATTTGGGTTGGAGGTGGATTAAGAAGATTTGCAGGTCTTGGTTAGATTCAGGGCCTCATGTGCCCACTACCTACCCATAACCTACTAACTAAATTAAATCCCAAATAAATTGAGGAGAGGACTAGTCCAAAGCAAAAATTCATATAAAATACATGGCAATTGAAGAGTATAAGTATGTATATATATATATATAACCAAAGGGAAACAAAATTTCATATTAAAAAAAAACCAGTTTGCTCGTGGTTTTAACTACAATGGCCACCCTCAAATTAAGAAGATAAAATGGGAGAAAATACATAAATAAAACACAAGTAGTACTAGAGGTACAAATTTTTTATACAACTCATGAAGCGTCAATTGTATCTTTTCGCTGATTTATGTATTTTTTTTTTTTACTATTAATTGATTAACATTGTTTCAAATACTTATCATTGATTAAATGATAACTTATGACATGTCATATATACAAATATCTAATTTAAGGGCATAGAATACCTTGATATCAGGTTTTCAAATATTATTCACAGAACAAATTAGTCGAAAAGTATGGGCGTGTTTCAAACTCGTTTTAAAATGATTTTGTTTTTTGTATGAAAATTAAAATGAAAACGTTTTCAATTTCAAACATAAATTATTTTTGAAAATGTGTTTGGTAGTTTTATCAATAGATTGTTTTCAGTATAAAAAACTCATTAATGTCTCTCTTTCTCTGCTTGAGAGAGGAGAAAACGAAAACAAAAAATGAAAAACGATTAAAAGTCATTTTTCTTTTCTCTCATTTTACACTAAACTAAAAAAATCATTTTTATTTTTATTTTTTATCTTTATTGCACCAAACGCCATTTTGAAAACATTTTCATTTTTCTTTCTTGAAAAATGTAAAAAATAAAAAGGAGATCAATTTCAAACACGTCATATATGTCTAGAGGTATAAAACACCTCATATGTTGCAACCATAACATTATTGTATCTATATGGCAAAATATGTAGAAGTCTTCAGGGTTGGTTTGGTTGCATTTTTGCTCTTACCAAAAAATTAAAAAAATAATAATAATAAAAAACCACCCCTTTTTTGAGACATTTATCTCCACCCTTTTGAGTTTGAAAATATTGTTGCAATTAGTGATGCATTTATGGATTTTTTGGTTGCTAGATTCATGTTATGATTTAAATCATAGTTCGTGGTTCGTTACATATTTTCTCTTACAAAAAACACACATAAATTGAGAATAATTTTAAATCATAATTTTGAATCCATGAATCAGTAATTTTGTCTGTACAATTGTCATAATATAACACGCCCAAATGAAATCCATATGAAGCCAAATTAAAAGTGCCGTGAAGTGTTAAGAACTAAAAAATGATTCCCTCCAATGTCATAACTAGAAGGGTGTGTTTTTGTTTTTTTTGTTTTTTGGTCTAGAGTAATTTATTTGTAGATACTCATACCATGGCCTATACGAAATAGATTAATATTATTTGAAGTACGTACCCAACATGGAAGGATTATATAATTTGGAAGCAGATCTTCATGGGTCCAACGTTTGATGGCACACACATTCAACTCCACCGCCCATCTTCACCCCACCCTTTGATTGACTAAAAAATTCAATTTATTATCTCCATTACTAACTTAGTCAACTAATAAAGTGGAACTCTGTTTGTTTTTTTTTTTTTATCATTTGTCATGGGACAATTTCTTTTTTTAATACATGTGTGAAAGGTGATTAGCAGTAATTTCCTCACATTAACAATGCAATAATCACATAATACGTTATAACGGTCGAATAAAGAAACAAAACATTTTCTTTTTTCAAATTTTGTTATGTAACTTTGCGTGTGTGAACGACGAATACTTTCTAATTTACTAACAATTATTTTTTAACTTTTCAACCAAAAAAAAAAAAGAGGAATAAGAAGTCGAGAAAGTGGGTCCTGGTCAACGAGAAATATGGGTGCTGAAGCGAACCTATCGATCCGACAAATTTTCTTACCCCTAATTAAATTACCCCTAATTTTCTTATCCCTATTGATTTTCAAATCTCACACAACACTAGGTGCAGTTTTGCACGGTGATCGGACACACCATTTTTATTACTACTGATCGGTTTGTCGGAGCAGCTTTGTTCGGGAGCAAAATAAGACTGACATGCACATGTGAAAGGAAGAGACGAGCTCAAAAAACTTAGGGCACCGGTGTGGTACTGGTCAATTGTCCTCCGACACTCAAGTCAGTATCTTGCTCTGAACAGTCAATGGATGGCAGAGTTAGGTAGTAAAATACTTTATACCTCAATAAATGACCCTAAAGTATTTATAGTGTGTTGTTAGGTCCGGATCAGGCCCATAATTTACCCGAGGCACCGCAATAGGGCCGTACACCTTTATCAGGAGCGATTATAGGTGTCACTAATCCTCGCCAGTCGTACAATAAACCATGTAGATGGTGAGTGTTGGGATTTATTTTCGAAGATTGTTGGGATTTGTTTCCTAATTTGTGTATTAATTCTAATCGTATTTGATTGGCATTATTTTGGGAATGTTTGGCTGGTTGATTGTGTTTGAAAATAGATGTGCAGTTGGCTAGCTTTTTATGAAAGGTTACTAAAAGATCTGGAAACTTGTTTTAGTTTCTATTTTTGTAAGTCAACTATTGATTCAAGTATGGAAAATTGATTTGATTGATTCTTGATTGAGATTTCATAGCTGGATGATCTTCCTATGTCGCCTAAGAACGTGTCCAGGTTCGTTTATCAGTTTTGGGAAGATTTCAGAATGAAAGGAGATTGATTTGTCTGGTTTTGAGAAAGTTGGCCGTGACAACTATGTTGCAGTTATTATTGCAACAAAGATCTACAAGAGATTTGGTTAAGCAAATTAATTGAAGATGTGTCAAGCTATTCACAGCTTGCTTATTTATTGAAAGTGTCCCTTAAGTCTTTGTACGCCTTTTGATGAGTTTTTACTGGGTTGTGAGACAGAGGTGAGCACTTGTATTTAAGAAAGATGATTTGAGTGTTTTTCAGGAGAAAAACTTAGTTGGAGGGATTCCAATATTTAAGAGTCGAGGGGATCTCGCTATTCAAGTCCATTGGGAAATTGCAAGTTCATAGGCGTCTTCTTAGAGAAGGAGTCTCAAGTAGATTAAGTCCAATTGAATTGTAAAAGAGTTCTTAGTGGATTGTTCATCATCTGGGCGTGGCCCCGCGGAGTAGGGTGTTACCGAACCGCGATACCATTTCTCTCGTGTTCTTTTATTTTATGTTTATGTATTATTCATATTGTCTTATAAAGTTTTAAAAGACTCAAACCGGTACTAACAATTGGTATCAGAACAGGTCACTGACGTGTATTTCGGTGAGGTCCTGGTGTACTGTTGATTTTGTAGGAATTGATGTCTTGAGAGAATGAGGATTTATGAACAAACCACCGCTTCTGGAAGGTGTCAATTACCCCTATTGAAAGGCTCGCATGAAAGCTTTCATTAAAGCTATTGATGAGAAGGCATGGCGATTTATCTTAACCGGATGGACTCATCTAACAACTAAAGATGATGAAGACAATACCGTCGCTAAGCTAGAAGAGAAATGGTCCAGCGATGAGGACAAGCTAACAAACAGTAATTCAAAAGCATTGAACGACATTTTTAATGTTGTGGATGTTAATCAATTTAAATTGATTTCCACATGTGAGTCCGCTAAAGAAGCTTGGAATATTCTTCGAACTGCGCATGAAGGTACGGATGCTGTGAAGGCCTTAAAGCTTCAAATCCTCACAACCCGCTTTGAATGTTTACGAATGGAGGAGGATGAGTGTATTGCCGATTTCAGCTCAATACTTTGTGATATTGCTAACGAAGCCTTCACCCTTGGAGAAAAATATTCTAACGCCAAATTGGTGAAAAAGACCTTAAGGTCACTTCCGGCACGTTTTGCTTACAAAGTGACAGCCATCGAGGAAGCAAAAAACGTGGAGAAGATGAGACTTGATGAACTCATAGGTAATCTTCAAACCCTTGAGATGAACTTTAAGGATAAAAAGAAAAGTAGAGGAATTGCTTTTCAAGCAGATTATGATGATATGTCCACCAAAGATGAGACCGACGAAGATGAGGACTTGAGTGAGTCTCTTACTTTACTCACCAAAAACTTCAATAAGATGTTGAGAAAGATTAACAAGAAAGGGAGATTTGGAGAGAATTCAAACAACAAAAATTCTCAAAAGAAGAATTTTAACTCTCAACGGTTTGAAGAGAAGAAAAGAAAGGGAATACAATGCCGAGAATGTGAAGGATTCAGACATGTTCAAGTGAAGTGTGCAAACACTCTCAAGAAGAGAAACAAGGCTGCCATGACGTCTACATGGAGTGATGATTCAGATGAAAGTCAAGAGGATGCAGATGATCACACCAGCAATTATGTGGCTTTCACTATAAGAAATGAATTCACGGATAAAAATTTATTTAGCATTGATAATGTTGTTACAGAGTCTGTTGCAACAATGTCTGCAACAACCTTTGGTGGAATTGTTGATGATACAAATTTCGAGGATGAAACTGAAAATGACAGTGATGATGATGACATGAGCCTTGGGAAGATTCAGGAGGCTTATAAGAAGATGTACAACAAATGGCTCGTTGTTTGCAAACGAAACAAATCGCTTGAAGATGAAGTTGGTGTCTTAATAAAGGAAAGAGATGAGTTGAAGAAGGCTACAACAAATTATGAAATCTTGGCAACAAAGCATCAGAGAAAACTTGCTGAGACCAGACTCGAATTGGAGCAGACCCAAAAGAATTTAAGGATGCTAAACTCGGGCACATCAAAATTGGATCACTTACTCTAACAACAAAAAACTTGTGGTGATCATTCAGGCCTTGGCTACAAGGGTCAAGAAATTTCTGGGAAGACTGTCTTTATGAAATGAGCCACCAGTACTATGATGCAGTCCTTTAAGAAATCTCGAGTAAGATCAAACAAGAAGTTTGTTGCAAAGCCTGCTGTAACAAGACAAGCAACAGACAGGTTCGTTCCTATATGTCACTATTGTAATTTGTCTGGCCACATTAGACCTACATGTTACAAATACTTGAATGCTTTAAAAAGATGTATGATAATTAATCCACCAAATTCCGCATTCACAAGAATGACACCTAAAGCAAAGATTGATGTGCAAAATAAATTTCCTAAACGTGTGTGGATAAGGAAATCTGATTTAAGGTGTCATGGGGCTTATACTTCTTTTAGAGCATGTACTACTAACTCTGAGTATTGGGGTAATGGTCACTTGAAGCTTTTGATAGGTGATAAAAGTAATATGCATCAGAGAATACCATATTCAAGGGGAGTAAGACTCGTGGAGGATTCAGGGGGAGCGATTTGTAAAACTCAATGAATTGGAACGTGATTTGCATGGAGGTGTTGCACAGTTTCTAGATTTTTTAGCTTATTTTTGTCAAAAAGGGGGAGTAAGTAGTCTAGTAGGTTTGATTTGTGCGGGTTGACTTTACAAAAAGTATTGTGTTTTAGTTGCTATTATTAGTTTTGCCAAAACAATGCCAAAGAGGGAGATTTTTGGGATTTATTTCCGGAGATTGTTGGGATTTGTTTCCCAATTTGTGTATTGATTCTAATCGTATTTGATTGGCATTATTTTGAGAATGTTTGGCTGGTTGATTGTGTTTGAAAATAGATGTGCAGCTGGCTAGCTTTTTATGCAAGGTTACTAAAAGATCTGGAAACTTGTTTTAGTTTCTATTTTTGTAAGTCAACTATTGATTCAAAGATGGAAAATTGATTTGATTGATTCTTGATTGAGATTTCATAGTTGGATGATCTTTCTATGTCGCCTAAGAACGTGTCCAGGTTCGTTTATCAGTTTTGGGAAGATTTCAGAATGAAAGGAGATTGATTTGTCTGGTTTTGAGAAAGTTGGCCGTGACAGCTATGTTGCAGTTATTGTTGCAACAAGGTGTCACGTCCCCCAAACGGGATGGGTAACGTGAAGCTCGATTATGGGTTAATAAAGCAGATTCCCAGACGAACCCTACTCAACTGCATTAAAATATGTATAAATTACAGAATTCAGGAGCCTCTGACACACATGGCTCCACCCTATAGGACATACAGTATCGTACATACATGCTCACGTAAATAATCATTATAACAGACATCAACCACAGTCTAGTTAATCCAAATATTACATAAGTTTACAGAATTTCTCAATTTCCTTACATTTGTCCAAGAGGTTGTCCATGATCATCTCTTGATTCCAACAGCAGCACAACTCAGCTGTTCCGTAGCAATTATCCAGTTACTGTGCACTGCTCCTAGAGTCTCCTGGGAGGGGTTTAATACATTTGAAACATAAAACGTGAGCGAAAGGCCCAGTAGGATGTTATTTACAAAGACGTAAAATAAATAAATAGATAAAGTGCAAGAAAATAAATAAATGGGTACGTAAATAAATAGACATTCAGTTCCAACAGACAGTCGAAACTTCACATCCTTTTTCTCAAAGGAAATAAATATAAAATCTCCATATTACAGGCTTCAGCAAGTAATTAGTACAAATTACTTACCTAACCAAGTGCCTCGCCTACCCGGACCAAGTTTCGGGTTCTGCCCCTGAGGATACACTCTCTACATCCTATCTAGGCTTACAGCAATAGACTCTATTACCAGTTCACAAGATCTCTTTGCTTAAGAAATCATTCATTAACTTTTCTGAAATTGTTCTTATGACCCCACGAACTACTCAAGCCGCGGGCCCCATAACTGGGCAAGCCATGAGGTTCCATGACTAAACAAGCCATGGTTTTCAAAGCATTTTTCTTTTGCAAGCCAATCCCTTTCTTTAAAATATTTTCAAGGCCAAAATCCTTTTAAAAACAGGCTCACAAGGAAAAGGGATAGAAATCCTACCTCGCACGATCAAACCTGGGACTAGCGTTGCCTTTTCCGGCTTCCGCTTCCTCAAGCCCCTTCAGTCTGAATCCTCAGCGATCACTGATGCAAGACAACACTTTAGGTTTAATTCTCATTCCTAAAGCAATCCAATCTCAATTTCCAACCAAGATTTCCTATTAGTGTGCCCTAATCCATTTTCATGTTTCAAATTATCATTCCAAAGGTTTTCGCTCTCAAAATAAGGATTAACAATGCTAATCCATCTATCTCAAGTCCCCAAATGAAGCTAATTTGGGTTCTCCCCAAAAACATGGGTCAAAACAGTATTTTTCAGGCCAAACAGGGTCAAACCCGTGTGCACCGGTCGACCGGTGATAGAGCAGTGCAACACTACCGGTCAGCCTGCAATCCGGTCGACCGCATAGGTCAACCGGTTTCCATGTGATCCGGTCGACTGTACAGGTCGACTAGTGGAATCAGCTGCGCGAGAGAAGCTCGTGGAAACCAGTCTAAAAACCTGCAAATCCAGTCCCAAATCGAAATATTTCAAAAGAAAACTACTAGATCTGAGTTCTAGGTCTTAAAACAAGTCCAAAAGAACCCAAGATCTCCAATTTCTACCCTAGTTTTACTCAAAAACTATCAAAATCCGGTTTGAACCAAAAATAAGTTTTGAAATTCAAAAACTTGAGATTCAAGAGAGGTTCTTTCGGTAATCTTACCTCGAATCCTTGTCTCGACGTTGAAAACTTCTTTAAATCTTTCATTGGTTCAAAATCCGTTTGATTTGGGACAAAAATGAGAGAGAGAGAGATGCACGGGAGAGTGAGAGAGATAGAGTGAGAGGGAGAGATGCACGGGAAGGAAAAAGGAAAGAAAGAAAAGGAAAAGAAAAGGAAAAGGAAAAGAAATTGCGTGTGTACAATGTTTTAAAAGAGCAGTCCAGAAATGCGCACATACACACTTCTGGTTTAAAATAAATTACTGAGAATAATTTAAATACCTTGGAACTATTTAAACTCACACGTGTCAGAAACATTTATTAATTAATACTCAATTAATAATCCAGATTAGGCACACTAATAATCTCAATTACCTTAATTAATCTCAATTAATTCTTCAGGGCGATACACAAGGATCTGCAACAGATTTGGTTCAGCAAATTAATTGAAGATGTGTCAAGCTATTCACAGCTTGCTTATTTATTAAAAGTGTCCCTTAAGTCTTTGTACGCCTTTTGATGAGTTTTTGTTGGATTGTGAGACAGAGGTGAGCACTTGTATTCAATAGAGATGATTTGAGTGTTTTTCAGGAGAAAAACTTAGTTGGAGGGATTCCAATGTTCAAAAGTCGAGGGGATCTCGCTGTTCAAGTCCATTGGGACATTGTAAGTTCATAGGCGTATTCTTAGAGAGGGAGTCTCGGGTAGATTAAGTCCAATTGAATTGTAAAAGAGTTCTTAGTGGATTGTTCATCATCTGGGCGTGGCCCCGCGGAGTAAGGTGTTACCGAACCGCGATACCATTTCTCTCGTGTTCTTTTATTTTATGTTTCTGCATTATTCATATTGTCTTATAAAGTTTTAAAAGACTCAAACCGGTACTAACAGTGAGGATGGGTGCCAACAAACAACTAAGTGTGTAATATTCTCCTTAACCCTTGTTCGCCTCACAGAGGCTTGCAGGCAGTCCGAACAAATGCTCTAAAGCCAGATATCAACTTCGAATGGAACGGGGGACGACTCCGAGTTGTTTGGCAAAAAGAACGAAAATTATTAGTATTTTGAGAATTGATTGGCTATAGATCATCTGAACAGTGATCGGTCTATGCATCCGGGTGGTCGGCGAACACGTATCGATCAAATCACCAACATTTTATATATCATGGAATGCCAATTCAGGCATCAGCCCTTTTTGTTTTGTTGTTTTTAAAAAGAAGGCCCATCCTCAAAAATCACTATTTTCTCTCCATAAGCCAACAAAAATCTTGTACCTGGTCGAGCCCCATTAGACAAAAGTTTTCAAGACGTGCATTTATTCACACTAAATCATTGGTCGATTGATACTTGCACATGCATTTTTCACTTTGAAACGCAATCATAAAAAATAAATATTCAATAGTCAAAACAAACAAATTATGTATTGTATCAATTTTAGTTGTGTTTATGAAATTTATATTTGTAATATTTATTTCAGTCGAAGAAATACGTTTTATTTAAAAAATTAAATATCTAATTATATAATTACCTAATTGTCAGAAATTTTACTAAACGTTTAATTATTAGTTGGAAAGCAATTTTCGAGAGTTGCAGTTATTACAACTGTGGCAATTGCATTATTTGCAACCATCAATTAGACATCATTAGTACATTAAATTAAAGATAGCGTTTGTTTTTAGTACTAATTTCATTGCCTTTATAAAACTACAAGCAACACGTATAAGTGTGACCAATAAAGATAAAACTGGACGGAGCTAGAAAAAGGGGGGAAAAATATGAAATTCACTAAAATAGCAATCATTGGAAAGTTAAGTGACTATTACCACAAATACCATTTTTTTATATAAATAAAAAAATTCTATTAGATAAGGGAAACAGAAAAGAAAAGGGTTAAATGAAAACAAAATTATAGAGAGTTCCTTAAAAAAGGGGTGCATAATTCGGTGGCTTGAAAGTAAAAAGGAGCATGACGAAACAGGGGAATGAAGAAACCGAAGAATACGTGTTGTAGAAGTATTAAACAGCCAAAATTTAACGAAAAAAGTGAGCTGAAAAATAATAAAATAATGATTTAAAGGTAATAAAAACGTGTTCTCTCCCTGAGCGTAGGAAAAGGAAGAAATAAAGGATAAAGAGGAGGAAAAAGCAGTTAGGACTTAGGACTCATCATTTAAATTCAATACAACTATACAAGTAATTAATGATACATAGCAAATATATATATATATTTTTTAAAAAGTTGAATTATTTACTGATGAAAATAAAATTAAGTGAACTCAAAGAGTTAAATTTTAGGGCAAAGTGTCAGAGTAAACTGGGGTGCAGCAAATAAAAGGAGGACACAGAAGCAGGGGATAAAAACCCGTTGAGAAGGCAGGCAGAGGCAGGCAGTAGTACTAAAAGTGGAGTCTGGAGTGGGTTTTTGGGGGGGGGGGGCATCTTTCCTACTCTTCTTTTTTATCGCGATGGAAGGGGGTGGGCCACGCGCTCTGCAAGTGGCGTGTGGGTCCCACACCCACCACTTTTTCCATTTTTATTTAATATAATAATCTATTATATATATATTTTATTTATTTATTTTTTGCCTCCCTTCCTTTCTCTCTTGTATTTTTATTTTTTCTTTAGTTTTAAATTATCGTGATCTACTTCTACAATTACTGTTTTTTTTTTTCCCTTCTGTTTGTAGTTTTCGGAGAGGGGGCTATGATTGGGTGAATGAGGATTAAAGTAACATGCGGTGCACCGCATCTCTAACTTGATGCCATATTGACCCATTGCCATAGAATTCATTCATTCCCATGTTGATAATGTTAGTATTGATTGATTTGGTATTATTAGATTAGACTAGCATTTCCCATTCCATTCATAACTTAACATAACGAAACATAACATAACATAACAACCCACCCACACCCACCACCATTTCTTCTCTATTTCCCATTTTCCATTACCCACACGCACTTTCACATTTCACATCTCACATCATCATCATCACCACCACTGTCTCCATCATCATCGTCATCGTCATCGGAACTTTCCCCTGGCCTCGGCCTTCGTGCACCTTCCGACCGCCGCCGATCTCTCTCTTCTCCCTTTCTCGCTCTAGCTGGTAAAGTAGCAGTCCTACTCTTTCTTTCTCAATTCAACTGTTCATTACCTGCTCTACTGCTATATATAGATACATATATACATATTTATACATGTATATAATTTGTCTATTTTTTTTGGGGGGAGGAAATTCAGCTGCTGAGAGCTGAGATTCGACGATTCACTTGCTCAATTTGGTATGTTGGTTGCCCTTGTTTGGAATCATGGTTGCGTTTCCGTACTATTTCACCATTTTTGGGGAAGAACCTAAGCTGATTAATTAAAACCTACCTCCTTTCAATTCTGCTTCCGATCCGTCACTTTGAATTCACTATTCACTGCTGTTTCTAGTTTTTTTTTTTTTTTTTGGTTAAATTGTTGGATCTTTAATAAGTTGTTATAGAGATTGGGATTTGATTCCGTCCATGGAGGCCAGATTTGGCGGCGAAGCTCACCATTTCTACGGCATGAGCACTGCGGATTTGCCGAAAAGGGCGAATCTTGAATGGGATTTGAACCATTGGAAATGGGATGGAGACCTTTTCATCGCCAGTTCTGTGGTGAATCCGGTGGTGGGAGTGGGAGTGGGACCTTCCTCCCATGCCATGGCTAGCAGTAGTAGCAGACAGTTTTTCCCACTTGGGTCGGGGGCGGGGGGTTCGTCCAACAGCTCGTCGTCGTGTTCGGAGGGTGGGAATCTGGGGATGATTGAGAAAGGGAAGAGGGAATTGATGGTAGAGAAAAGGAGAAGAGTTAATGTGGTTGAGGAAGAAGACAATTTAAATGATGGTGATGAAGCTGGTACTCTTACTCTTAAGCTTGGAGGAGGAGGGCGTGTTTATAATCAAACTTCTGAAAGGGAAGTGGGGGTTAATAATTGGGAGGGAACCAGTGGGAAGAAGACTAAATTGGCTGCTGGGGGTTCTTCGAGCCGCGCAGTTTGTCAGGTCGAAGACTGCGGTGCTGATCTGAGCAGCGCTAAGGATTACCACCGAAGGCATAAGGTTTGCGAGATGCATTCCAAGGCCTGTAAGGCGCTTGTTGGCAATGTCTTGCAACGTTTCTGTCAGCAGTGTAGTCGGTGAGCTTTTTCTTCTCTTCTTCCATGTATGGTTTGTAGAGTCTTGATTAGGAAGTAAATGAGTGGTCTTTAGTTTTTTGATGCCTCAATCAACATCTAGAGTCTAATACATTGTCAATTAATAATGGCAGGTTTCATGTCCTTCAAGAGTTTGATGAAGGGAAGAGAAGTTGCCGGAGACGATTAGCCGGTCATAACAAACGGAGAAGAAAAACAAATCCCGACCCTGTGGTTAATGGAAGTTCGCTAAATGATGACCAAACTAGTGGTTATCTATTGATAAGTCTACTGAGGATACTGTCCAACATGCATTGTGAGTGAACTCGATGCAGCTATTCCAGTTACAAGATTTGTTTTTTTTTTTTTTTGTGTGGGGGTTCATTTGTTTATGTGGTCGATATTTCCTTGCATGTTCGCTTGTTTATCTGGTTTGAATATAGGTCGATGACAGATGTGAATATAGGAAACTCGTAATTGTAGCAAATAAGACTGGGAATAAGCACATATTGCTATGGACACAAAGAAGAAGCAATTTTTCCAACTTCTAATCCTGAAGATTGAAGTTGAATTATGTAGCGAGCTGATCTTTGATGTTTATGTTTTGCTGTCTTTGATGTCCTTGATAACATTTTGCTGCTTTGAACTTTGTTATGATGGGTATACTATTTTGGTCTAAGTGAACTGTTCTTCCATGATGCAGCAAATAGATCTGACCAGAGTCACCAGACTACAGATCAGGATTTGTTATCTCATCTTTTAAGGAGCCTTGCTAGCCAAACAAGTGACCATGGGGGGAAAAATATTGCTGGACTCTTGCAAGAACCTCAAAAATTGTTGAATGAAGGGACTTCAGTTGGGAACTCAGACGTTGTTTCTACTTTTATTGCAAATAGTTCTCAAGGTCCTCCAAGACCTATCAAACAACATCAAACGGTCTCTGTATCCGAAATTCCACAACAAGGGGTTCATCTGCATAATGCCAACGGTGGAAGTATACAAGCCACATCTTCTATAAAGCCAAGCATTCTGAATAGCCCTCCATCTTACTCAGAAGCAAGAGACGGTACTGCAGGACAAATCAAGATGAACAATTTCGATTTGAATGATATATATATTGATTCAGATGACAGTGTGGAAGATCCAGAGAGATCGCCTCCGACTACGAATGCGGTGACTAGCTCTCTTGATTGCCCTTCATGGGTACAACAAGACTCTCATCAGTCAAGTCCACCTCAAACAAGTGGAAATTCAGATTCAGCATCTGCTCAGTCACCCTCTAGCTCCAGTGGAGAAGCTCAGGTTTTATTCTTATCACAAATATATTCTATACATCTGTACAAAAGGCATTCCACAAACAAATATCCCCTTGCATCCTCTCCATACTTCAATCTATATAGATTTCTGTTTCACAATTTTTTTTTTCCTCATGGGTCATTGTCTCCTATGTAAGTCTCAAATCAGTCGAAGCTACTTGAATACATAACTTTTAACTCTTGATTAGGAATAGTTTGAAGCACTCTAGCGTTGTGTGGTTGATGTTCCCCACTTTTGTTTTTGGGTCATTTGGATGTTGTTGTTTGATAGTTAGTCTAGGATAAAGAATCTATCTTATAAATTGTACATGAAGTATCATGATATTACTTTCTTACAATAATTAGTTTCTTTTTACCTTTTTTTTTTCTGCTGAAAGTTTATCTCTTTACTCTTCCATAACAGAGCCGCACGGATCGAATTGTCTTTAAACTCTTTGGGAAAGAGCCAAATGACTTTCCTCTTGTCCTGCGCGCACAGGTAATTACTGTCAAATTAGCCAAATCCAAGTTTTTTTTTCCTCTCCTACCTAACAAGATATCATCATGTATAATGTTTACACTTTCAGATTCTTGACTGGTTATCTCATAGTCCTTCTGAAATTGAGAGCTACATCAGACCTGGTTGTATCATTTTAACAATTTACCTACGTCAGTCAGAGACAGCCTGGGAAGAGGTAAGCTTGATGACATGAAATTGCCAGTGTAACCCTGGTGTAACTGTGTATGTGATGTCTTTCATTCCATGGACCATACCTTATAGTTCTTGGTTTCTTTTTAAACAGCTATGTGACGACCTCAGTTCCAGTTTGAGTAGGCTCCTGGATGTCTCAGATGACAGCTTTTGGAGAAGTGGATGGATTTTTATTAGGGCCCAGCATCAAATTGCCTTTATTTACAATGGTTGGTGCACCTTTGAGTATTATTATTATTATTGTTATTTTTAACCGATTGATATTAATATTCAGAGCATGATCACCTAATGGAATACTTTTGAAATTTTTTTTGTTAGTACAGGTCAGGTTGTCGTAGACACATCCTTGCCTCTCAGAAGTAGCAATTACAGCAAGATTGTAAGCGTCGAGCCTATTGCAGTACCTGCGTCTGAGAGAGCTCAATTTTCAGTCAGAGGCATTAACTTGGTTCGGCCTACCACAAGGTATTAATTCCCTTGTAAGAGAAACATATTTGAGTGTTTTAAATAAGCGTAACTTTGGATTTCATCTCATTATCAACCCATACGCATTGGGCTATTGTTTGGAAAAGCCTTTTATGTCTCTCTACATTCCTTTTCCAGGTTATTTTGTGCTCTAGAAGGGAAGTATCTGGTTCAGGAAGCCACTCACGAGTTAATGGAAAGTGTTGACAACGTGGAACATGATGAGCAATGCATCAACTTTTCTTGTCCTATTCCTGTAACAAATGGACGAGGCTTTATAGAGGTGTTGTTTTCTTATGTTTCCAATCCTATATAGTTCTACCCTACATTTTTTAAAAAAAAATTGTTCTGTTTGGTTATATATATTAGTTGAGAAGAGATATGCATACCAAGTATTTGCATCAATTAGAAAACAAGAAAAGAGGTTGATAGGAGAGGAATTATCTGTGAAGTTCATTGCTTTTAGATTATTTTTTCCACTTGCCATTTCAAATGGAAAAGAGAAGACATGGTGTTTCTTCTGATGCTTTTGCATATGATCGCTCTCACAATCATTTGAAGGCTGTGAGAAGAATTTGAAACTACTTGTGCCTTGTTATTTTTTGAGATTTATTCCTTTTCTTTTACTTGGTTAGAGTGCTTATTCTCTTACAATGCAATAATTTTGCCATTGTAAGCTGATACTGGAACTCTTGAATATCCAGATTGAAGATCAAGGCCTTGGAAGCAGCTTCTTTCCTTTCATAGTTGCGGAGGAGGATGTTTGTTCAGAGATCCGTGTGCTTGAGAGTTCCCTGGAGCATGGGCGAACTGGAAAACCAGATACTTACAATCAAGCTGTGGACTTTATTCATGAAATGGGTTGGCTTCTTCACAGAAGTCAATTGAGATCTAGATTGGGTCACTTGGATCCTAATGCAGATCCTTTTCCTTTAAAGCGATTCAAGTGGATTATGGAGTTTTCTATGGACCATGATTGGTCTGCTGTAGTGAGAAAACTGTTGGACATTCTACATGATGGAAATGTTGGGGCAGGAGATGATCATTCCATTAGTCTGGCACTATCAGAAATGGGTCTTCTTCACAGAGCTGTGAGAAGAAACAGTAGGCCTCTAGTGGAAGTTCTCTTGAAATATGTCCCCAAGAATTTATCGAATAATTCGGAATCTGAAGACAAGGCAGTGAGTAATGAAGTCAACAAGGGTTTCTTGTTTAGACCGGATGTCATTGGCCCTGCAAGCTTAACTCCACTCCACATTGCAGCTGGAAAGGATGGTTCAGAAGATGTACTGGACGCATTAACTAATGATCCCGGAATGGTAAAGTTTCCCTTGACTTGTTTATATTTGACATGCAGAGAGGGGAATTTGATGAACTCATTTGTTTATAACTTTTATCATCATCACTAGTCTTCAACAACGTTTGTTAGTAGGCCCACTTTAGGAACATTTTCAATTCAATAATCGATATTCCATTCTTGAAATTTTCTGAGTAATAGATAATGAGTTTAGAAAATATCAAACAATCTGAATACATTGACTGAACCACGTACTTTTTCACCTAGAATTTCACCTTTTCAAATTTGCTTGTCCTGCTGCATGCATTTATCAATATATAAAAACTTAAAAGGTGTTGCTATTGGTAACCAAGGTTAGATACTAGTTCACTTGATTTAGTTATTGTGCTACTGATGATAACATGGCGGGTCTGTTATAGGTGGGAATTGAAGCATGGAAGAGTGCTCACGACAGCACAGGCTCTACACCTGAAGATTATGCTCGTTTGCGTGGGCATTACTCATACATCCGCCTTATTCAACGGAAAATTAACAAGAGACCTGCAAGTGGGCATGTGGTTGTTGACATACCCAGCAACCTTAACGACTGCAGTACAAGCCAGAAGCAGAATGAGCCAGTAAGCAGCTTCCAGATTGGAAGGACTGAGTTAAGACGCAATCAGCATCCATGCAGGCTTTGCGACCGGAAGCTGGTTTATGGAACGACCAGCAGCTCTGTGGTGTACAGGCCTGCAATGCTGTCAATGGTAGCCATTGCCGCCGTATGTGTTTGTGTAGCCCTTCTATTCAAGAGTTCACCAGAAGTGCTGTACGTATTCCAGCCATTCAGGTGGGAAAGGTTGGAGTATGGCACGAGCTGATGTCCCCATCTGCGCCGACCCTCGTACAAAATATTATGGCTGTTTGATCCTACGTCGTATGCATTGTTTAGACTCTATTAAAAGTGAGATTTGGTGTAGAATGAAGCTGTGATTTGGATACAATAATATTATTGACATAATGATTCTCTACTAATTTATTTGGTGTAACCCTGGATAGGCGTCTTGCCTCTCTATACTCTCTCTTTGTGATATTCTGCGCTGGTAAAAGTTAGAAAGCAGCGTAATGGTCTGTTTCTTGCAAAAAAAAATTTTTTTTTTTTTTTTTCAGTTTATATTCCAATAAAACTCTATCTTACAATAAACTTTAGAGCTGTTGCCTTTAAAGAGAGTAAAAGCCAACAACTTTTAGAGCATCCAATTAGAATGAAGGAAAACTAGGATCGATTTTGTGTGGCATTGCAAATGTGGCACTTATAAAGCCGCTAAACGAATACAATTTCACGGAAAATACTATTATGTTTTTTTTATGCAATCACCACAATGTGAGATTTAAATGTTATGTGACTCTTCTGCTGTATTGTTAATGTCTAACGTCAATGTCATCAGTGTAATGATGCATAAATACTAATGCTCTAATTTTCCAGTTAGGAAGAGGAAAAATAACATTAAAAAAAAAATCTGTTAGGCAACAAACAGGAAATACATGATTATTATCATTTACCTTTTTAATAAGCTACATTATCATTAGCCGTTACTAACACATAAATGAAGTAATACTAATAATAATAAAAAGATTTGACACCAGTGCCTTCCCAGCCCGCGGTTTTGCTCTTCAGCAATCCTGGAAAGTATCAAATTGAACACTACCTCAATATTTTTAAGATATCTAAAGTGACGTTTGTTTTAAGAGTTCTGTCTGATTTAGAATTATGGTTCTTAGTTCTATTACAGTGTTTTTCTCTCACAAAAAATTTAAATTTTAAAAATCAAAATCATGAACTATGATTTTAAACTCATGAACTAAACGTCACCTAAAACTTCTCGTTACTCCAAAAATTTCGCTGCAAAACTTTATCCACTTAATTTTTAGTTGTACAACTAATTTTTTTCCAACTTCGACCTTATTCATATTCTCTTTTCAAAATTTTTTTAAGAGCTCACAAGCGAAAAAAATAGATCAACTTTTAGTTATTCTTAATTTTTTTTTTTTTTTTTTTGCTTTTGATTATTATATTTTTCTCTTGATTATTATATTATCCTATTATTATTGGTTTTGTATTACACATTTCACAAGAATTTATATTTAGGATTTGTTTTACTTACATTATTTTTATAATAATATATGTTATGATATGTGAATTTGCAATAGTATCTTATGCACAGAATTTCCTCAGCCTCAATTTGATGTTTGGGTTTTTTTAAGATTTTGAAGGTCACGTTTGGAACAAAAGCTACAGTGTTTTTGTACAGTCAATATAAGCTACATGACATGCCAAAAAAAAAAAAAGAATAAGCTACATGACATGTATACAAGTATAGACGATTTACCAAGCTTTGAAAACCTTATGCCTCTTTTTAGCTTGAGATGGGGGATTTATTAGTTTTCCTGCACAAGAACTCTCCTTGCAAACTGGGTTCCTACTCAGAAAACTCTCTTGCGCCTCTTTCCTTTTGTTTTAAATTTTCAGATTTTTTTCAATATATCCTTTCCTTTTAACTTTCAGGTATAATTGACCGAGAAAGGATGGAGTCATGGAGATTAAGCATAAAATTTAGTTTACAACACATACAAATATAAATGTGCAACAATCCAAGATAGAATACCTCAAATATAGGACATGAAAAAAAATATACAGAACACGAAAATGACAAAAAAAAAAAGGACAAATTTTATAAATTCATCATGAATTTTATCACTTGTGTCAGCATGTCTCTTTAACTTTAAAATGTATATGTTGTCCCTTAAACTTTATCACTTGTGTCAACATACCCTTTAAGGGTTAAGTTTTAAAAAAAAAAATGCTTAGAAACACCCCTCTAAACTTTGTTACTTGTGTCAATATGGCACATGAATTTTAAAATGTGATTGTTTTGCCCCTTAAACTATGATATGTCTCTAATTTTTCTCATTCCATCTTAATTCTATTAATTTTTTAAACGAAAATGTTGATATGACTATTAAATTACTAATTATCTATGATATTTGACCATTAAAGTTTGTTAAGTTAATGGATTTCTTAAGGCTTATGTTGATTTTTTTTATTTTATAAAAATGTACAAGAAACTAAATGACCTGAACGCATTTAAATTTAGAAATGTTGTATATGTATAAAGCATAAACATGTTTTCTGTCGAACACTTCTATCTAGGTGAAAAACTAACAAAATTCATTACATTATACAGATTTATTCCTCATTTTTTCCCTCTTTATTGTCTCTAATCAATTAATATTTTGAGAATTGGTGCTTAACTAACATTTTTAGAAGAAAAGGTATTCAATGAATCTCAAATATCATAAATACTTAGTAATTTAATGGTCATATCAACATTTTCATTTAAAAAACTGATAGAATCAAGATAGAGGATAAAAAATTGGAGACATCATAATTCGAGGGGCAAAATATATACATTTTAAATTTTAAATGGCATATCGATACAAGTGACAAAGTTCAGAGAGCATTTATAAGCATTTTCGTTACAAAAATTAACAGAATTAACCTCAAGGGCATGTTGACACAAGTGATCAAGTTTCGAGGGCACACAATGCACATTTTAAAGTTCAAAGGACATGTTGACACAAGTGATAAAATTTAAGAGCAAATTATAAAATTTGTCAAAAAAAAGACCTCAAATTTGTATGAAATATAAACCCCGTTTATTTCACCGATTCGAGTTTAATTACAATAAAAAAACTCTCAGAAATAGTCACATTTAACTTTTTCGCTACAATAAAAAATTCTCATATAAAATCACATCTCAACTCGAATTAAAAATTTAAATTAACAAACTAAACTATCGCATAAACTACTTGCTCCTGTTATGAGCAAAACGACGCCCTTGATTGGTTTGGCAGAGCTCATCGACAGACACCTTGATAGAGACTTGCGGACCTAGTCTATATTAGATCTTAAAAAAAAATCAAATTATGATTGGATAACAATAAAATAGATTAATATTTCAAACAAAGGCAATAATGCCCAAGGCCATGGCAATTGAGCTATTGTTTAGGCATGTAACAATACTACGCTTGCACACTGCACAAGAGCTGTTCCAGACAAATTACAACAGCACAACTAATCAAGAAACATGGAGTTCAATGAATTCATGTGTGAGAGAGAGAGAGAGAGAGAGAGAGACGAGATAATTCAAACAAATACATTTTTTTTTTGTTTTTCATAAAGAAACACATTATAGCATCTGCTGTTGCTACTACTACCAGTGTCATCAACATGGACAAAACTCTCTTAAACTACAGAGACACCGGTAACATGGTTACGTAAAAAAAAAAAAAAAAAACAAAACAAAGAAACAATAGAGATGAGCATCTTCAGTATGATATTAGAACATTTTTTTTAGCTATTGCATCTAGATTATAGAGCAGCACAGCAAAGAAACACACAAAATTATTAAGAATCCAGTACCGAATGTAGTAAAAGCATCGAACAGCAGGGACTGATGATGATGTTCTCCCAAGTAATCTAAGACTCTGGCTTCTCCCACTTGAGGGGCTTCACAACCTCCCAAGTGAAGTCGGGGTCGTCCCTTCCAAAGTGTCCGTAGGCTGCAGTCTTGAGGAACCTGTCGTTGCCGCCTCTTTTCAAGTCCAGGTTAATGGTGATCATTCCCGGCCTGAAGTCAAAGTTTTCTTTAACAATCTTGAGGATCTCTTTGTCGGGGATCTTTCCGGTTCCATAGGTGTCAACGAAGACGGACAAGGGTTCTGGCACACCAATGGCATAAGAGACCTGCACGATGCAACGGCGGGCAAGCCCATTTGCCACGATGCTCTTGGCAGCTTGCCTTACAATGTAGGCGCCACTTCTGTCCACCTTGGTTGGGTCCTTTCCAGAGAAAGCACCACCACCGTGGGCTCCCCAACCACCATAAGTGTCAATGATGATCTTGCGCCCAGTGAGACCTGCATCACCGTGAGGACCACCGATGACAAAGCGGCCTGAAGGGTTCAAGTGGAAGATGGTCTTCTCATCGAGGTACTTCTCGGGGATGACGGGCTTGATGACGTGTTCCTTGAGGTCGGCAGCAATCTCATCATTTGTCACAGTTTCATCGTGCTGTGTGGAGATGAGGACTGTGTGCACACGGACCGGAACCATGGCTCCATTGTCGTTGTAGTACTCAACAGTCACTTGGGTCTTGCCATCAGGTCTCAGCCAGGGGCAGGTGCCGTTCTTCCTGACCTCAGTGAGGCGAGCCCCGAGCTTGGTTGCGAGGACATGGCTGAGAGGCATGAACTCAGGGGTTTCATCAGTGGCATAACCAAACATGTGACCCTGGTCACCAGCACCAATCTCCTCAGGGCGCTTGGTAAAGTGGCCATGGACACCCTGAGCAATATCAGGACTCTGCTGCTCAATGTTAACGAGGACCTTGCAGTTGTCCGCATCAAGACCAACATCATCAGAAACAAATCCAATGTTGCGGCATGTCTCACGGACGATCTTTTCGTAGTCTACATTGGCCTTGGTGGTGATCTCTCCAAAGACCATGACCATGTTGGTCTTGGTGCATGTCTCACAGGCAACCTTGCTGTCAGGGTCTTGGGCGAGGCAGGCGTCGAGCACTGCATCAGAGATCTGGTCGCACAGCTTGTCGGGGTGACCCTCGTTCACAGATTCGGAGGTGAATAGGAAGGTCTCCATCTCTTAATCTGTATTCCAAATATGATCACCGAGACAATTAAATACAAAGGAAGAAGAGAAATAAAAAGCAATCAAGATGAGATAAAGGCTTAGTTTGGTATTGCTTTTTCCTCTCAAAATCAGCTTCTGCTTGTAGCAGAAGCTGATTTTAATGTTTGGTAAATCTCCTCACAAGTGTTTTTTGAAGAATTTTTCAAGAATCTACAACCAAAATCAAAAACAGTCTAAAGATAACTTTAGCTTTTAGATTGTGGAGGAATCAGCATAGTATAATTAATAAAACTTTCATAATACTAATAATACCCCTAATGAAATTAAATTTTACAATCTTCCCAAGTTAAAATTCAGACTCGTAATATAATATAATATAATATAATATAATAGTTATATTATAACAAATAATATCATAATTATATTAATAACTTTAAAATTATTATTTTATCATATAATATGATATTATAATAATATTAT
>NW_010358720.1:63316-76041 GCF_000414095.1 Morus notabilis | reverse complement strand
ATAATATTATTATATTCTATATCATAATTATATAATATATTATATAAAAATAGTTTTTTTATTATATTAAATATAACAATAAATATATATTATATTATAATTATATATATTATATTATAGTATAATATAATATAGTCGTAATTTTTAATTATCCATAATAATTCAACCTCATAATTTACCAAACGTTATTACACCGATTTTGAAACCAACATAACTATTATAATTATAGTTTACTAAACACTAAGCTGCTTTTTGTAACAGCTACTTTTTCTTTCAGCACAGTTAAAAGTAATTCTAAAATCTACAGCACTATCAAATTAAGCCAAAGTCTTTTGCACAGTTATGTTTAAAAAATTTCCATCACATGTTATTCTTTATTGTTAGACATGCACACATGTAAAACCAATGGATAGGAGACATTCTAGGAGCCTAAGATTATGGACTTCATCAAAATAAATAAATAAATAAATATACGTATGTATGTATAGATTCTAACAGAGATTTAAATCACCGCATAAAATATGGAATAAAGATAATGTTTGAAATAAAACAAAATATGCCTAAGGTGCATCTTCAATCTTAACATATCGAATATGAATCCGAAAATAATGTCATCAACCTTACAAAAAAGTTTATATTCACAGAACACCATTAGAGGAATAACGATAAGATTCTAATTCCCCCCAAAGAAAAGAAAGGAACCCAAGATTCGGGAGCAATTAGACAAAGTGAGAGAATCTAAACTTTAATCCTAGTGGTCACAACTTTGGTAATGCCGAGGGACAAGAAGGTTGGCAAATTTTCGCCCCGTTCACTTCACCGATTCGAGTTTAAAATTCGAGTTTTGCTACAGTAAAAAGCTCTCAGAAACAGTCACATCTAATTTTTTTACTACAGTAAAAAACTCTCACATCAAATCACATCTCAACTCGAATTCTAAACTCGAATCAGCGAAATGAACGAGGCTATGATTCAAGGTTCGTTTTCCTCTTTTCCTTTCATTTAGGTGAAGAAAAAAAACAATGAAGGCTTGCACAAAGAAAAATCAAATACGAAATATAAACAAGAGATACAACAAGTCGTTCATGTACAAGCAGATCAATCAACCCTCTAAATTCACCACATGACGAATGGATCTAATCCCTTAGTTTCTTAAACACAATTCTTTTCACCAACTAAACTTCAAAATCAAGTAGATTCAACAGCCACACAACATTTTTCAATGAAATTCAACAAAACAAAAAGTAACAGTAATTATGTTACAGAACAACTTCACATCCCGGAATCAGAGTCAAATATGTCATCAGATCTTTAAGATTCACAAAACAAACTGACATACGAGAAATCAAACAAACCAGATCTACGAACATTAGACCGAGACTCGGAAGCAAAATCCGTTCATACAACCAGAAACACCGAAAAAGAAAGCAAATCTAAGAGAAATGAAACAAGCAGCTCTCAGACAGAAGAAGATGGAGAAGAAGAAGAAATGAGTACCTGAAAAAGAAAGTGTGAACGAGGAAGAACAGATCTGAGATGAGAAAGGTTTCTCTTCCTCTTTGTTTGGGATTTGCAGGGCAAGGGAGGAACTTTTTTGCTCTGCGACTCAAGGACAAGGTCACCCTTAGCTCCATAGGCTACCTTTTATAGACCCATAATCCCCACTGACCGCTTACCGGACCCTTCGGTTTTCGTTTGAATCCTCCTTTATTATTATTCTTTTTAGTCCCGTTCATTTTGTCAATTCGAGTTTAGAATTTGAGTTTTGTTACAGTAAAAGACCCCGTTCATTTCGCCGATTCGAGTTTAGAATTTGAGTTTTGCTACAGTAAAAGCTCTCAGAAACAGTCACATCTAACTTTTTTACTACAGTAAAAAGCTCTCACACAAAATCACATCTCAACTCAAATTATAAACTCGAATTAGCGAAGTGAACGGACCAAGTTCTCAAAAATAGTCACATTTAATTTTTTGCTACAGTAAAAAATTTTCATACAAAATTATATTTTAACTCGAATTATAAACTCAAATCAGTGAAATGAACGAATTTATTTGTTTTATCAATCGAATCACATTTGCTTTAATTGGTTTATTACATGGGGAATAACGATAAATACGATAATTTGCCAAAAAAAAAAATCAGATGTGTATGGAAGTGAATAATAAGGTTGCGTTTTGAAGCAAAAAAAAGAAAAAAAAAAGAATAATAAGGTTGCGTGAAAAGCAAAAAAAAAAAAGAAAAAAGAAAAAGAGAGCAATAGCCGTTGGATTGTAAGAAAGTGTAGGGATGGGATTGCCGGAAGTTGGTGAGGGAGAGACTATAGAATAGAAGAGAGGAGTGGGGCCTACTTACCTGATTGATTTGACGCTCTCAGTCAGTCCCAAGCTAGCAATATTTTAGTTAGTGTATTCATACGCCTAATTTGTTTTCCTGATTCAAATTTTATTAAAGTAAAAAGTTATATTTAATTTTTTTATTATAATAAAAAGTTTTTATATAAAATTATATTTCAATTTAAATTTTAAATTTAAATTAACGAAACGAACGAGGTCATAATTCATGATTAAGTAAAATATTTTTTTATATAAAAAATACACATAAATTAAGAATAATTTTAAATCATAATTTTAAATTCATGAAAAAACGTATCTTCTTATCTACAGTCCCCCTTTCTATTGTATCTGATACTCTTACCTGGAATCGCCGGTCATTCACCAACCCTAACCGGTTCTCGGCTTCGATGGCTTTTGACCCAAATAGCTTGGCTCTCACAAGTCAAAACTCGTCTCACGCGCCATGAGCCATGCCTCTTTTTATTTTTTTTTTCTTTTTTCTTTTTCCAATTTTATCTATAATCTTTATATGATATGATAAAAATTATTATTATTTATTGTTTGCAAGGTAGGATATGAATTTTTTTTTTACAATATAGTTTTGAGCCTTTTTAAACGTGATAAAAATAAAATGTAACTGTTCAAGACTAACAAAAAAAAAATTGAGTAGAATAATAAGATACTTTTGTATTTACTACAAAATTCTTCTTTTTACATATTTTATAATTTTTTTTGGTAGAATCATATATAGTTAATAATTAAGCGCAAGTCAAAGATGAAACAGAAATGAGGAGTCTCATGCTCACTGAATGAGGACAGCAATTCGAACATTATACTCTGACTCGTCCACAACAGCGATCAAGAGGTCCCATAAAATATGGTACAGGAAAATCTTATAAGCTTTTTGATTCGTTGAGGACCGAGATCTCACAACCTCTATGGTTAGTTTTAACTTTTACCATATAAGAGGTTTAACTTTTTTTTTTCATCTTCCAACCGTATAAAGGAAAAGAAAAAAAAAATCTAGTTAGATACGTTATTTTTTGGGAAATGAAAATTCATTACAATTGTGGTACTTGTGATAAAAAACGGTCAAATATGCAGTAAGAATAGCTATATGTAGCGCATTATAAGTTTTTAATACGGATCTTGACATATCTAACTGTTAAAAGCAAAGTTGGACCCCTCACTTAAGCCTATCACAATTTAAAATTTTTAATGCGGTGTTCTCTCTCAAAAATTTTTAAATTTAACCTTTTTATCACATTTTTTTTACATAAATTTACTTCTTAACTCAAGTTCTAAAATCAAATCTACCAAATGAACACATTATGGCCACATTCATTGCACCGATTCAAGTTTTGCTATAGTAGAAAGTTTTAAGAAATAATTACATCTAACTTTTTTACTACAGTAAAAAATTTTCACATAAAATTACATCTCAATTTAAATAAAAAATTCAAATCAACGAACTAAATTAATCCTATAGTTGTTTCACTAAAGCATCAAGCAAGCGTGAAACATGAGTACGAAGTTTCTATTCAAATACCTAAACTACCCTTGTCCCATAGGAAAAGGGGGTGTTATTTTGGGCTTGTAAATGCCACCGACAATACAGTAGCAACAACAATGTGCTGGAGTTCCTCTTTTTTTATTTTTTATTTTTGGCTGAATAAATGAGCTGGAGATCTCAAAGCACATCAAAGCAAGCAATTACTAATAATGCTTCCATTTACGTCATTTCTTGAAAAGGAAATGAGCTTGGTTATACATGATACATCAGATCCATTTGTCGTATTTAACATATATATATATATATATACATATATAACTATATAATATATATTATATATAGACATAACTATATATATTATATATAGCTACTTTGTTGCATTTACTTTGTGGAAAAAAGTTTCACTGTACTATATTGTATAAAAGTGTTTCACAAAAAGTCTGTTTGGTCTAGTGACACCAGAGTGTTTAAGGCCTCGTTCACTTCGCTGATCCGAGTTTAAAATTCGAGTTGAGTTGTGATTTTATGTGAGAGTTTTTTATTGTAACAAAAAAGTTAGATGTGATTGTTTGTGAGAGCTTTTTACTGTAGAAAAACTCAAATTCTAAACTCGAATAAGCGAAGTGAACGGAGCCTAAGTGGAATAGAATTTAAAGAGAAGTTGCAGATTTAATCACGTGTTAATGCAAAACTTTTTTGACTCTTTAAAAATATTTTTTTTCTCTTCGTTTCTCAAAAATCTTTCCACTTTTACTCCTTGATTGATAGATTGGAAATAATTTTTTTAATCCCAATTTAAATTTCGCAATTCCAATTGCTAATGAATAAGGATAGAACTATTGATATGCCAATTGTTTAAACTTAAACATTATTCAAATACATTAAAATGTAAAAGAAAAAAATAAAAAAAAAATCACGAAAATTGCTATTATTTGTTTTTTAATCTGAGTAAGGAAAATTTGAACGCCACGCTTTGTTATTTAATTATTTTAAAAAAAAATATGTTAATGTGATCATTTTTACAGGAAAAATATCCATAAAAATATCGTACTTGTCGGTAAAATTATTTAGTTGTCCAATGCTTTTGTAGCGTAAAGAAGATTTTCAGGGCTTCACTTGAAAAGCAAGCGAGCAAATAGTAGCTTCGTGTGCAAGGTTGGTTTTAAATATTCCATTTGTCCCATTTTTTTGGGCAATTAAAGAGGAGATTGGCACTACTAGTACACTTGCCTCAGCATCCTCTTAAAAGTTTGGTTGTATAGTTATTGGTTCGTCCTTTATTCATATTGGATTAGAAGTGCTTTATAAAGGAGAAGGCATTTAGGATAATCCAAGAATTCTTCCTGAAAATCTTTTTTTTCCTTGTTAAAATAATTCTGGTAAATCAGAGAAAAAGAAGTTATTGGATTCTCTGCAACAGTCCATCTAAAAAGTATAAACTAATGACGGGCAAACCAATTAAATTATATATTCCTTCGGCTGAGAAAAATAACTAAGATGTAGGAATTTTTCAATGTCTTATAAAATTTTAAATCCTATTTTTAAGTTAGGAAAAGAAGGAAATGACAGAAAGTAAAAAAAAAAGAAAGATTTTGAGGTGGGTTTGGTCAATTGTGAATAAAAACACAAGTGTTCCATGGTAATTACAAAAGAAAGAAACAAAGACTGGGTAGTTTATAAGAGTATTGGAGTGGTTTGAGGGGGAGAGTGACGTGGTGAGTGTTTGGCTATCAACCAAATTGACGTCTGCAATTAATTGTTTAATTTAATAACATTTTGGTTTGAAGATTGAGGCCTGTGGATCAATTGTGGAAGTTCAGCTGAACACTCTCAACTCTCAAGTGCCAACACACCAACCCCCACCAACCCACCAACCAAGCTCAAGCCTGACTCAAGCCATTGAAGCCAAAGTCATTTGCTATGGCTACTTTGATGACGTGGCCGCAACTATGCAAAAGATGGCATGGCTTTTGGTGATAATTTGACATACACCTATGCAAAAGAGGTTATATGATTACGTAACAAAAACTTAAAAGCAGGGAAAAAAAGAGAGGAGATTTTCTCTAATAGACATCTCCTGATAGTATTAGTTTCTTACCATTAAATTTAATTAAAAACACATTAAATTAAAAATTATGTAAAATATATAATTATTAATACATATTTAATGACTGAAAAATAAAAAATTATCATTAGTTTTTTTTAACACTACTAAAAAAATTTATGAAAAAAAGTAAAAAAAAAAAAAAAAAAAAAAAAAAAAAAAAAAAAAAAAGAGAGAAGTGGGGGCAGTTGGGATTTGTTAAGGAGAAGATATGGGTGCGGTTGGCACCCACAGGAAGTAAAGAAAGTAAAAAGGCTTTCGATTGGACTTTTTTACAGCCACAAACAAGGCTTTTCCCAAAAGATTGGGGGTGTACGACAGTGTAGTGTACTCCTCTGTAAACTAATGGCACATGATTAGCAAAAAAATAAAAATAAAAAAATAACTGGCACATACCGGTTGTGGGCAGTTGGTGGGACGACTTGTCAGCGACCCGTGTCCAGAACACAAATTATATGTTAAGAAAGGGTTCTACATTTGAAATCATTTATGTCGTTGATCATTTTTCAATTCAATGCTAAATGTAAATGAGATTACCATTTATAACTGTGTGAGGCTTTATGTCATATTTATCAAGTCTTTACATTTGAATTTGTGATGGGTTAAAACGACCTATACCAACAATTTTGTCTGAGTAATACAAGTTAAAAAGAGTAAAGAATATATATATATATTCTTTTTTTTTTCCTCAAATACTATGGCCATATTTTTTTTCCTCAAAACTACGTACCTTAATTAGTCACATAACCATTTACATATATAACAATTTATTATAGCTATCAGATACATATATTAGACTCAACAATAATACTTTTTGTCATGTAACTCTTTTATTATACTATCATATATGTAACGATGTATCACTAATAATAATAAAATAGTATTTATTATTATTGTTATTATTTGTTATTGTTGTTATTTAGATAGTATTAAAGTTTCCGACTTTAATCTTAATTTTTTAATACCAAACCACCTAATAGGTAAGATATCATTTTTTTTAATTTTATTAATGAAAGCAATTTTTTAAAACTAATTGAGATAACAAGTTTCTTTAGACACTTACTAATAAAACAATAGCAATTTACATACTAGTCGAGTTGCTAAAAAATAGGACCCCGAGTTATGTTTTTTTTTTTTTTTTTTTCGAGCTTCTTATAGTAGATACTCTCATTGCTAGTTCATATTTCTAAAAGTTAGATTGGGTTAAAATCAAATCAAGATGAGAATATATGTAAAACTGATAATATAGTTATCGTTGTTGAATATTAAAGTCATCACTTTGGCCCCCGGGCCGCCCCTCCCGCCAGGGAAACGAATGATTCTGGTGATTATGAACATCATCTGCACATCAGCGTGGATGTCTCTTATTTTGTTCACTACTCGGTTGGATTTTGTATCTAATGAGTCTCTATTGTCTCAGTCCACTCGTTTATTATTATTTTTTTAATATTTTTTTTTCACTTGTGTAATCTCAAGAGTTGGCCATACGTTTTGTTGGCTGCCTTGTTGATGCGAGCCTCATGTGCTCGGATCCCACAAATGAGGCCATTAACAACCAAAAAAAAATATCTATTAGGGGTTTTCTAGTTAATTAAACACACACACACACACACAAAAGGTGCCAATTCGATAATACACCTAAATCTTTAGAATACAATAATGCCATCACTTCATCTCTACCAGTATTTTAATAGACTTTAAATGAATGGCCCCACCATGTTTCTGTATAGCACACCAATTTTTTCTAGTGATAGTAACCAATTGGTATGTTATATATCTTTCAACGCCAACTGGCTCTTTCCAAAACAAAAGGCGGTGTAAGAATAGGCAGTTTTTATTTTTATTTTTATTTTATTTTTTTTTTAAAAGAAAAAGTAAAAGCGTAAGCCCCATCCAATATCCATGTCGTCGGTGATCTACGCCCTTATGTTTTCAGGCATCACATGAGAAATGCATACTTCAAAGGAGTAAATATGCACCGGTGAGGTGATGAAATACTATCGGTCATTAACTAACTGTCACCAAGTTGGAAACTTGCTACGTTCCATTTGGTCTCCGATAAGTACTATTTGCCACGAAGTATTAACAAACTTCCCATAATGTAATACTAAAAAGAAAAAAAGCAAAATTATGTTGCGTGTAGACCCTAAGTAGATTGCAAAAGTTTCTTTATATATAAACTAATATATGAAAACATCGGGTCAACCAAAAACTCAGCGACAGATACATCCCCATGTTATTGATTTGGGCCAGCGATGGTATTTCGTGGCTCGGCTTCTGCCTTTGGAGTCAGTCCCAGCCCAATGAGCCAATGATGGGTGATCCTTTGTACTTTCAACCATGGCTCAATGAGGGCACGAACCAAACGACAATCCCTTGTTTATCAGAACAAGCTTCTAACTTGTTACACCATCATGACAATGATATGTAAAAGAACAAGGCCGAAGAGTACAGCTGTGGGTGGGGCCATGGAAAATGCAAAAACCAACTAAAAAGTTAAAGCGGTTTTAGGAAATGGGAAAGACGCTAGTATAATTCTTGTAAGCTCGGATTGCGTGCGGGGTCAGGGGGCTGTAAAACTCCATTGATTTGAACAAAATCTAGAAAGGCGTCTGTGATAGGATGAGGAGCTGAATTGGATACTTTAAATCGGAGCCGTCATTACGTGAACCAATCAGGAAGAGGATGAAGATCCACATAGATACAATGGTGGACCTCACCAGCTCCTATATAAAGAA
Organism: Morus notabilis; assembly: GCF_000414095.1. Lineage (NCBI taxonomy): Eukaryota > Viridiplantae > Streptophyta > Magnoliopsida > Rosales > Moraceae > Morus > Morus notabilis. The sequence continues at coordinate 67,352 of NW_010358720.1, read as the reverse complement.
AGGAACCTCATATCCCACATTCAGTCACAAGAAAAACTCTAAAGCTCATAAGCACCCACAGAGTCAGCTTCAAAAAAAGGTCTACAAATGGCAACAATGGCTCTGTCATCTCCATTCACAGGAACCACAATTCCTTCAACAGGGCCCCAGTTCTCGGCTGCCCAAAGCAGTGGTAAAGTTTCAATGAGGAAGACAGCAGGAAAGCCTGTTGCTTCATCTGGAAGTCCCTGGTATGGCCGGGACCGCGTCAAGTACCTTGGACCATTCTCTGGCGAATCACCATCTTACCTAACCGGCGAATTCCCTGGTGACTATGGGTGGGATACCGCGGGGTTATCTGCAGACCCTGAAACTTTTGCCAGGAATAGGGAGCTTGAGGTCATTCATTCCAGATGGGCAATGCTTGGGGCTCTGGGCTGTGTCTTCCCAGAGCTTCTTTCAAGAAATGGAGTCAAGTTTGGAGAAGCAGTTTGGTTCAAAGCTGGTGCTCAGATATTCAGTGATGGTGGCCTTGATTACCTTGGAAACCCAAGCCTTATACACGCACGGAGCATTTTAGCAATATGGGCAACCCAGGTTATCCTCATGGGTGCTGTGGAGGGTTACCGCATTGCAGGAGGACCCCTCGGAGAGGTGTCTGACCCTCTGTATCCAGGAGGCAGCTTCGATCCTTTGGGGCTAGCAGATGATCCTGAGGCATTTGCAGAGCTCAAGGTGAAAGAAATCAAGAATGGAAGACTTGCCATGTTCTCCATGTTTGGTTTCTTTGTACAGGCCATAGTAACCGGAAAGGGTCCTCTCGAGAATCTTGCTGACCACCTCGCCGATCCTGTTAACAACAACGCATGGGCTTACGCCACCAACTTTGTACCAGGGAAGTAAAAACCACCTAGTCACATCTAAAGACGAAAGCAAGAAAACCACCCAAAAAAAAAAAAAAAAAAGAGGCTGCCCATTCTCTTCATTCCATGTAACTTGTGTTCATTATATGCATATTGAAGAAAAGTAACATGCTACAATTGGAAGGAACCATAAATGTCATGTAAACGACACTTCACAACTCGGATTTGTAAGCCAACCTGAAATTTACAAATTTGGATGTCCTCAATCTAGCGTAGATACAGGCCCCTTCTCACCGAGGTCAGAAATCAATATGGTGTTTTAGGATCTTGAAACTGAAAAAGAATAAATAAATTAAAGGAACCAATTAATTGAAGACAACATATAACGTAGACTTTTTGGCAGACGGCAGACCAGTTTCTGGGCAATAAAAGATACCCATGATAAGATGCCAGAAATGGAGGATAAAAAATCAGCAAAACGACCTTGTTCTCTTACACACATCAATTCAGGTTAGAAGATGCAGAAAACTCAGCCATTTGCATTCCTCTTCCCGCTACTGCAATCTGATAATAGCCCCTGGATTAAAACAAAAATTTCGTGATACAGAAGTTTGTTAATTATATGACAAAATACTAAACATTAGGAGGAATGTTCAAGTGGTACTACATAGGCACTCTACTCACCTGCTGCAGAATCTGGCATCCAAAGCTTCTGGCTCCGGCACACTAATGATCATAGTGGCATACTCAGTTAGTCTACCTTGCCCCTCAAGACGCCAGCACCGGATACGCTGATCAAGACCGGTAGAAAACACCCAAGAGCCGTCTGTCCAGATACCTTCATAAGATTAAACTTGGTAAGACAATGGAACCTAGAAGTGCAATAAGCATACTCTATCAGCTTTGATCTACTAAAAGGTTCAACTGAGATTTTACCTTTTACAGCAGAGGTATGAGCTGAGAGGACTTTATCACGACTTAAAAATCTGATATTACAATTCCGGTTATGGTTTTGGCAGGACTGAACAAAGTTATCCGCATCTCCAAGTCCAGTGACTGAAATTTTCATTTGCGGCGTGCTTACTTCAGCTTCCTGTCCTGCTAATGGCAATGCCAATTCAAATCTAAGGCAGTGCAGGGCTTGATCATCACCCCCACTAAGTACATGGTAAAGAAAACCACTGTCAGAACTCTGGCAACCTTTCACATCTGAAACGTGAAGACAATTGACGCCGGATTGGTGAATGCTCTCTAATACATGTACAGGACATATTTCACATATCTCAGATGAGGAATCATCCGCAGACTTATTGGAGGCAACATGAATAGCTTGAGAAGAAGCCATTGTGCTATTTCCTGAACTATTTTCCCTTGATAAGTTTCCATGTGTAACAAGATTTAGGAAATCTTGACAAGCACCCACTCCAGATCTTACGGTGATTGATTCCATCTCTCCGCTGTTTTTTAACATGCTGCTGCCCAGGGATTTCCACCATCGTCCACCCTGACTCCCCCTTCCTGTTCGTGGCCGTTTCTGACAGTCAATGAACTTCTCCACATGAAGATCCGATATTCGGTGCATGAAAGCTTCAACACTGCCAGTTACATCCCAGAAGGAAATACTTCCATCAGTAGCTCCACTAATGACAATATACACATTTCCACATTGAACGTTCTCTGTGAATGAAATGTATAACAAGCCAAAAAAAAAAACAAAACGATTCATAAATTTAGTACGTACATCATGAATATTCATCACTGCAGGCTGCAAATACTAAAAGGAGAAAGATTCAAGTAAATGGCCGCTTGGCCTTATAGATATCTCCTCAACAGATAATATTATTGACATACAAACTGAAATAGGAGTTGTACACGTGTCCTAATATTATTTGTGACAGCAGCAATAGAAATACTAGAGTCGGAAAAGTGATATATTCATAAAATAACAAAGATCATATTATCCAAAACTTACACCTGAGTATTGGATAGACTTTTATATATAGCTGAAGTACTTTCCAGATAGACGTGATGTTAACCACAAAAATATGAAAATTATTTGTGTATTTCCTGATTATCCCAACTTACTGACTTGTATAATTTGGTGATATTGTGCTAATGCTCTAACTACTTGAGATGCAACTGATGCACGGTAACCTGCTAAACTCTAAATCCTGAAATTTCCAAAAAAGGGCTCACCTTTAGAAGGCAGACATGTGGGAATAATGACATGCTGCAACGCTAGAACTGGTGATGATAGAGGTACCAGCAATGCCACATCAAACCTACAATGTGATGAGAGACAGAAAAGAGAACGTCAGTATGATAAATGAAGTAAAAATCACTGGCTAATACAAATCACTATGTGAAGTGGTGAAAACAAAATATAAGTTCCTTATAAGTACCATAATCTATAGGGCAAAACTAGAGCACGTAATGCTAGTGTGGCATCTGAACAAGCGACAACAACAAAACAGACAGTCAACCTGAAAGGAATCAAAGAATAAAAAATTTTGCATTAGACTCAAGATGAAAATCATAAGCAAAACAAAAGCATTATGAAGTTCCAACCACCTGGAACCAGCACATTTAACAAGAAAAGCAGTGACAGCCAGGTATCTCCAATCATCTTCACATTTGGCTCTATTGTAGGATTTCAACTGCATCTTCCCCTCTTCAGTTTCTACATCAGCTTTAATACTAGATGTATCCTCAGCTACACCATTTAGCTTTCCAATGTTTGCGGCATATTTGTTAGAACTGGAATACTTTGGTGGCATATCAGTAGAAAGCCACTGGAATGTCATAGAAGATGATGTTTCCAATAAACTACGATTTCCCGTTTCATTATGTTGCTCTCCAGCAAGAGTGTGTTCCGTCTTGGATAACTTCCTATTTCTTAGTACCCAAGAAGTTAGGACCCGCTTTGCACCGACGGAAATCAATAGAAATGGAAACTCTTTGCCCTCTTCAGAGAAATCTTGTCCCTTTCTACCATCAGGTACGTTGGTCATATCCGCTGAAAGTACATGTATCTTTGATACAGAGCATATTGACCTCACTGCTGATCCGCCAACATGCTCCCCCAGCAATTTTGATTCTGACCAACTTTCAAAACCTGCAGAATACCTACGTAAACCATTTGACAATCAGCAATCCGTGCAAAAAAAAAAAAAAAAAAAAAATAACAGCCACAT
>NW_010358720.1:0-63111 GCF_000414095.1 Morus notabilis | reverse complement strand
AAAAAAAAAAAAAAAAAAAAAAAAATGACAGTCACATGAAGAAAAGAAAAGAGGGGGAGAGGAAGAATTACAACTTTCAGCCATACATTTGCTCAGTAGAATAAACATAGTAAGTTCACTATCTCAAAGCCATATACTCAAGCTGAAATGTGTACCAATTTTAAGTCGGATTCTATAAATATACCTAGTCAACCTCACAGTTCCGTCTTCACATCCAGTAGCAATCCAACTAGATTCCGAGAAAAGGCCGGGCTTCCCATTTTTGCCAGATTGTGTTTCTTCTAAGATAAAGCATAACGAGTGCATTTCCCTCCCATGGAATTGCATATGAAGATTCTGCGGATACATCTTCCTGCACCCATCTGGCACCCAGTGCCTATGAATGTGAATGACTTCATCCTGAAAAATAAAGCGAAGCAATGATGGTGATCTATTCTTCAAACAAGTTGACAATGTAAGAAAAGAAAAAAATTGAAGATGGATATAAATAATAGCGCTTAGTTTAGTCTGATAACATGGAAACGGAAATTTTGATTTAAACATAACCGAACTTTACTGACTAAAGCTCTTTTCATGAAGTCCGTGATATAAAATATACGTCTTATCTCATAGAATTCCGGTGCACATTATTGCAATATTCACATTTTTGAAACAACAAGGGATCGAACCCACAAACGCTCCCCAAACCCCATCCCACCCAAACCCCCCAGTGCCACTAGACCAAGTAGCCTCAGGCTTATTATAATATTCACATTGGTTAGTAGTAAATGTGTATTGAATTTCTATCAAATTCAAAAGTAGCATTCTTCACCTACTTCAGGTCCAACTTCTAAAGATGGTGGTTCTAGCTTTTGAAATTATCATATCCAAACAGGTAACATAAACAGACCTTTACATATGCAAAACAGTTCTTTATCTCTGGTAGATCACCAACATAATAAGAATGAGGACGCCGCCATCCACCACAAGAAACTTGCAAAACCTGCTCCAATATGGACCACCCTCAGGCACCAGTAAAGTAATTCAAGTAGTATTCATATCAGTCAAGAGTGACGATATGATACTGAGAGAGAGAATGTACCTTTGTTTCGGTTTTCAAGTTCCATATAATAAAATCAACAGAAGTGAAACCAGCTGCATAGTGGGCACTGGATAACTCATTAACAGAGGTATTGTCAGTGCAAACAGAATGGATCAAACTTAACTCTTTTGCTTGTTTCATCCCAATAAATTCCAACTTCTGTTCATCTCTGTCATATTCCAAATAACATATGCATCCATCTCCTCCGGTCTGAATGAGTAGCAAAAGAATGAGAATCTAAACCACACAAACAACAGTCTGGAAATATTAATTTATCTTCAAGTATTCTCTGATGACAACCACAAGAATATTCATATTAGACATTATGACAAATTTTATCTTACCGAACGCATTTCAATCCGATTTGAACGTAGTCTAGCAACAGCAACGGAGGTGACAGTTGATATCCCATGAGCCCCTTTGAAATAAGCCAAGGCAGATACTTTCGTATCTGATGCAACAGATGTTCCCACTAGTGTGCTTTTTAACAAAGGAAACAGAACAAGATTACCACGTATATCTCCACATACCAGCACCTACAAAATATCAATGAAAATAAGTAGCAGAAAAAATTGCGATCAACCTTGCAGTCAACAAGCTCATCTAAGCAGAAGTTATATATTATGTGACTGCTTCATTTATTCTCTCCTCAAAGTGTATAGGAAATTATTGTCTTTCTTTGTCTTTCTGGAAATATTTACTATTTTATATCCTTTTGTCGAGGTCATACAGGTCATGTTTTGAGAACAAAATACATCAATCACTGTGTACACGCATTTTAATCACATGTAACAAAAATGGTGGAAAGAAAATGAAAACAATTGCAAAGACGAAACAAATGATGGACACCAATTACCTCATCCTCAAAAGACACGTCCAGACACATTATTCGCCTTCCAAAACAGGATGTGAATTCTGCTATAAGAGAGACATTGCAACTATCCACAGAATTATGGGGAAGAGGTTGTAAAGGATCCCGCAGCCTCCATAATTTTAATGTTCCTCGGGGATCAGCCGTGAAGATGTAACTGTAGGATAAACACAATGTCAATAATCTTCATAACCTTCATTGACATCACACCACCTAAATTACAGGACGGGTCTTCTGGAATTAGGCAAATGAAGGGCGGTAAAAACACAACGAGCCACAGAGCATACATTCAATTTTGAAGTAATGCAGCCCTGAATTTACAGAGAACAGGGAAAGTATTATTAGAGAATAATAAATGTTCATACCCGTATCCTAGTGGCCTACACCAATGGCTTCCCAAGAGCTGTCTCTCTGGTCCAGCCGACCAAGAAAATGAAATGTCCACCTCAGGAGAACAAACGTCACCAATAACTCTGGCAATTGTCATGTTTCCTTTACCATCTCCAACAGCGATCCAGTCCTCTACATCACGGCCAGGCTTAAACGGTTTTGACAGTAAATCCATACAAACAATTGGCACCTTTTCACTGACTTGAACAATCTCAGTCCAACTTACATCACCATTCTCAAATAATTTAGCACGATACAGATAACCACGGTTTGTGGCAACATAAAGCGTATCCTCATTTGTGAAGTGCAAGCAACGAACATATTCACTTTTGCTGCAACATGTCAGAAGAAGCCCAAGTGCACTAACATAAGCATTACAAAGTAAAAATGACAATCAGAAAATTTAAGAATGAAGACTAGTAGTAGGAAACACAACTAACATTTTAAGGTCTAAAGTTGACTCCATAAAGAAAATGGACACTACATATAAAAGTTCATCTAAGCATCTCTTTATCTCGCCATCAAGCGGCACAACTACTACAACAGGATCAAGAAAAAGAAACTTAATGCGTACTTCTGCATAGGAAGAGGTTCCAAAAAATCATTCCAATATTCAGCAGTCCTACCTATCCATCAACCCAGTATAATCCGAAGAACTAGGTATACGAGCAGTGTATATGTTCGTTCTGTCGATTTCCTTTGCCTCAAAGTTTCCCTCCAAACTAAGTGAAGTACGTAGCTGATGCACTTTGATTGAAGAGTCAAACCCAGCAGTGATGAGAAGTGAAAATTTTGGATCATACAAACATCGCCATATGCCCCTTCCTCTGTACAACACCAAATAAGAAAAGATTTAAGGTTATTAGAACTACTAATAACCGCTTCCACATAATACTTTGTTATGTTATCCAGAATGTGCATTACTGATTGTTGTTGTGCCAAATTTGATTATTGTCGAGAGAGATAGAGAGAGAAGAGAGGGAGGGAGAGAGCCCATATATACCACTTACAAGTGTTCCTTGATCATTTGAAGTTGTTTGCCATCTAATCCCCATACGCGGCACGTACAATCTTCACTGGTAGTGACAATCAACTAAAAGAAAGGAAGGAATAGAGTTAGGTTTGGACTCAAAATCCAAATCCTTAAGGTAAAAAGGAAAAATCATAAGTTAATAAATAAAGAAGATTCATGGTAGTCTCCTACTTGATTTTCCATAAATCAAGAATCAGAAGACAAAATTATGTGGTGATAAAGCAATAGTATAGTTTTTCTTCTTCTTCTTTTTTTCCTCAGAACAAAATCAAGGACAATCTGTTCTAACTTGATTTCCAGATAGAATATATCTGAAGGAGGACAAAAACAAGCTAAGATCTCAAGAATCGAGTAAAGACTAAGCTCACAGAATCAAAAATACAGCAGTCCCAAACTCGGGCACTGTGACCAAAAAGGACGAGGCCAGTAGATTCCCTTAGGTTTTCATAGTCTTCTGTTCCAGAGCAAACCTCCCAGACACGAGCACTGTAGCAATGCAGAAATTACTCACATAAGATATATTTTTTAAAGAAAGAAATCATATGTTGCAAATGAAGACTAAAAATATCATTAAGAAGTTTAAGTAACAAATTCACCTACGATCATCAGAGACGGAGACCAGTTTAGAACCATCGGAAGACCATGATAGGCGGAAGATTGAACCTTCGTGCCCAACTAGTTTACAAATATGAACAGCTGTACAATTTGGATCATGATGTTGAAGAGCGTTGGAAAGTGAATCGCCCTGAGGGACAACTTTCCAAACAATTATCTGTCCAAAACCCATTTTCCAAAACAATGCAGGGAAAATTAGAAGATCAATGCCATGTCAATTTCAACCACTATAAAAACCCAAGAGATAAGGTGATCAATATACGTGTGCTTGTGGCATTAAGTTCATGCATGTAAGCTTAAGACAATAACGAAAAATAATGCAATTATTCAAGTGGAGAAACTTTCGTCATAAGAAAGAGATTAACCACCTCATTATAAATAGTACCAGATGCTATACGGAGAGCTTCGAGACTGTCACCCCATAAGCGCATTGAATACAGAAGACTTCTATCTACAGTAAACAAGAAATGAGGGGAAAAAAAAAACCTGATTAAAGATTTAAGCTTACAAACTCCCATGAACCCATACAAACAGCAAGAGAACTAAAGCTCAGTTAAGAATTGCAGTGTTTTAAAAGAAGCAAGTAGTCGAAAAAGTTAAAAAGTAAAAAACCTAGCTCATGTGTTTCTAGTAAAAATAGAACTAAAAGCAAATAGTTAAAAAGTTACAAAATTTAACTTCCTAAACTGACAGCAAAAGTACGTTAGTGTTGGCCCAAGGTTGAATATTCTCATGTTTTGATGATCACAAACACAATGTATTATGTTTCTAATGATTCTATTTTGAGTTGTGTATTTAGCGTAATTAATGTTATAAATCAACTCAAGAAGCATTTTGCGGAATACAATGCAAATACATTCAAGATTGACAAATGCAAATTGAAGAAGGAATTCAAGGCTTAGAGTGCTAAAATATCAAAGATCAAGAGCAAGCAAACAAAATCAAGCTGGACAAGTACTAATAGGTTTTTAATATCTCCTTAGTCTTGTATTTGATTTTGACTTCATACTATCATGATTAATTCTTGTTTAGGCTCATGCACACACTCACATTATTCTTTAAAAATGAGACTAAACTTAGTGCATAATGACATTTGGCCTAAAAGTACAAATGTGTGAAGATTTGAGGCAAATTAAGTGTCAACCGGTCGACCTATGTCGTCCGGTGACAGAGAAGGCTAAATTCACTGGTCGACCGGTGATGCCTCAACCGGTCAACCGCTCCAGTCGACCGGTTCTGTTCAACAGTCACTCAATAAGAATGTTGAACAGCTCAAATTTTAAATTTGTCTCAACCGGTCAACCGCTCCGGTCGACCGGTACTGGGTAAACGGGCAAAAATATGACCGTTGGAAAGAGAGGTTAAATAGAGAAAAGTCATTTTTCTCAACAGGAATCTCAGTGAAAAATAGAGAACGAATTCAAAGTTTCAAAAAATCAAAAAGAGAGTTCTCCATTGTGTCTACATAATCATCATCTTCTCTAAATCCTTAACTCTCTCACACATATTTGAGCCTACCTTGACTTATCTTGTGATAGTGTGAGTTCATCATCTCCTAGTGATTTCAAATTGTGTAAAACCATTGTTAGGAGTGTAAAACTAAGTGCTTCATTACTCATAATCATTATTTTGGTATTGGGTTACTTGGTTGGTCGATCTCCGTGGAAAATCGACATTGTGTAAGAGGTTAGGCAAAGCCTCGGGTAGAAAGATTCGCCTTCTTGTAAAAGGAGTGATCGTGCCGGAAAGTCGATCGAATAGTGAAAGAGGTCGAGAGACGGAATATCTCGGCGACAGTGGATGTAGGCAAATTTATTTATCGAACCACTATAAATCTCGTTTGCATCTCTCTAACTCTATTTCTTTAATTTCCGCACTTTAAATTTGATTGATGACATTGATTGTTTTTAACTCGTCGTGATAAGTTTATTTAACTCTTTATGATATTAGATTGGTCCATCCTGTGTACATCAAGTGGTTGTGCTATTGCATTAACTTACATAATTTTCTGTACACCAAGTGTTTGATAAAAGTACCTTGTTCAATTAATTGTCTATATTTAGTTTTAATCTTCGAATAATCGTATTAACTCTCGAAAAATATTCAAAATCCAATTCACTCTCCTCTTGGGTAGCCTTATTCGGGACAACAGTTAGTACTTATCTAAAATACTTTTTTGCATTTTTATCAAACATATTAGTTGCATTGACATTGAATATTGATTTATGTGCAAGGCACTTTGGATTTTGAGAACTCCAAAAGCAATCCCAAACTAGCCTTAACATGAGGCATATTAATAATATAATTACTAACCGGGAGATTGGACTTGAAGAACAACGCTCGACTTTGAAATGTCCCATAAGTAAACAGAGTTGTCACTGCATCCTATGGCAAGGAAGGTGTTTTTTCCAAGCAATGAACTCTCGTTGCCCTGTATCCCCAGGAAAACAATTGCAATTCAAACATGGGTTCTATTCACACTCCGCATTATGAGAAATATTTAATCCAGAAAAAAAAAGAAAAATAAAACCGTGTTTTTCTCTAAAGAAATGCCTTGAGAAAGACCAGATGTACAAAACCATTGCACAAGATAGTTCCTTTCCAACTCTCTCAAATCAAAACAAATTCTAATACCTAAACATATATTATGTAAAACATGGTTCCTTATTTACAGGATACAAACAACTATTTGAATTCGCTAAATTTAGGTACTTTATAAGTCCTAAGTAGCAATTTAAAAAGAAAAAATTCCACTTTTTACGATATAATGCATGGCTTTTCGAAATTGGTCATCCAATAATTCGTTTTCGCGGGAAAAATAAAATAAAACAAAACAGAATGAGAGGTGGTGGTTTTACCTTGAAGAAGCAAACATCCAAAACCCAACTACCGAACTTTGGCAACGACTGCAAAAGTGTCAATTTCACATCGTCGTCAACGCGTAAGCTAAAAATCTTCACTCTCCTCTCCCCAAATACTGCAATTTCGTTGGAATCAAAACTCGAACAAGTGATGCCATGAACGCGAATCCCATGGAATACGTAAAATGAGCTTATCATCTTCCCCAGCTCCAAATCGTAGACCAGAAGCTGGGAACCAGAGCCTGAAACAGGAATCAACAAGTGTCATGAATAATATTGTTCTCTGAATTAGGGCAAAGCTGGAGAGGTATTGGGGAAGAGAAGGATGGAAAAGAGTGTACCGGCGAGAAGGAAAGGGAGAGAGGAGAGAGGATGATGGGGAATGCGGAGAAGGAGAAGAGAAAGGGCTGAGATTTCGCCCATATATTGCCCTATTTGAAGACGCCAACAATCGCTTTGGGAGTCAACTTCTACCGCCATAGCCATGGCTGTGCGTGCTCTTTGGCTCTTCTTCTTCTTCAGTTCTTCAACTTCAATGTTAAAACTTTCAGAGATATTGGAAAGTGGAGTAGGGGTTTAAAAGTCTAAAACCCTTGGACTTGGACTGCTTAACGGGACCGGACCTGAAAGTGAGCTGGCCCATGCTTTGCCCTTAGCCCTGGAGGCTACGGAAGACTTAAAACGGGCCCGGCCTAAGAAGTGGGCTAGAGGTTGAATTCACAAGGCCCAAATTAAAAAACGAACATAGAAGAAAAACGAATGCGGTGAGCGTGGATCGAACACGCGACCTTCAGATCTTCAGTCTGACGCTCTCCCAACTGAGCTATCCCCGCTTGATGAAAGATAAAACATTCAAAAACATATTAATCTGTTCACCAGACTTTTGGAGCCTCTTATCTGTTTATTTCCTTGGTCAAAGGGAGGCTCATTCTTCTTCTTCTTCTTCTTCGTTTCCATCGACGAACAGAATCGTGAAGAAAAAGAGATATTGTTATGGGGAAGACAGTATCTTTCAAAGACGAATTCAGTTTCGGTTAGTCGCCAAAAGAAAACAAATGTTTATAATCAATAATGATATAATGATTTTGCAAAATTAATTAATGTTTAAGGATGATTTGATTCTCATCTAATCTAAAGTAAAATCAAGTGCAGATCAAAGGCTTGATGAATCACGGGATATACTCGCCAAATACCCCGATCGAGTCCCTGTAAGTCCCACTATATTCCCAACACTTTTTTTTTTTTTTTTTAATGCTCTGTTCTTCTACCTTTCTTTTTTTAAATAATATGATAAATTTTGGGTGATATGATAATGATACTGATATGGAACGAATAATACCTTGCAGGTAATTGCGGAAAAACATTCGGGAAGTGACCTTCCGGAGATGGAAAAGAAAAAGTAAGTCCAAGCTACGCTTTAGTCTTTCGGTTGCCATAGAATTTTTGTTAGGATTTTTATCAGGAATTCGTTGGTTGTATTCATACAAATCTTAGATAGGGAAGCTTCTGTCAAAGGAATTTTTTGGCATTTTATTCAAATTATCTAGGGTATTGGTTATTGTTTGTCTTTCCAAGGATACGAATTCTGGATTTGTTTACTCAAGTAAAAAGTGTAGACTTTATTTTGCTCTTTAATTTTCGTTAGTTTTTGTATGCTTCTTATGTGATAAAGCGGTCTAAAAGCACAATTTCTTATGGGTATCTTCCTTCTTGTTATTAGTATATCCGTCAAATGATGCGAATACTAGATATGTTGTCTATAGTTTCTGCTTTCTTCTAATGACAAAAAATCGAAGAATCAAATCTTGTTTAAGCGAAAATACCTGTTTTTTTGTTTTTTTTTTATAGATACCTTGTACCCCGAGACATGTCGGTTGGGCAGTTCATACACATATTAAGGAGCAGGCTTCATCTGAGCCCTGGAAAAGCTCTATTTGTATTTGTCAATGATACCCTGCCTCAAACAGGTATTAAAAAAAAATGATTAAATTGTTTATGCTTTTTAGTCTGAAGTCTCACTGTTTGTCAATCTGAAACATTTTACTGCTATGATATGATGATTTTCTGAATTCTACGGTAATCTGCAGCTACTTTAATGGATTTGGTTTATGAATCTTCCAAGGATGAGGATGGATTTTTATACATGTGCTACAGCACCGAGAAGACCTTTGGCGGGATGAACAAATATTATTCAGATTTCTGAACAATGATTCTATGCACATTACTAATTTTAAGAAGTGAAGACTGTTTGCTTGTAAATTATATTTCATTTGTGTACATTTGAACACATTTATATTATAAACGGTTTACATTTAATCATATATATGTAACGTATTTCATGAAAGATGTCCCTATCCATTAATTTAATAAGATAATAAAATAGTAAAGAGAACAAACAATAAAATGAAATTAAGAACAAAAAACCAAATATTTACTATCTTTTATTTTTTTATAACTCCTCATAACCTTTTTAGGAGAGAGCGTAATTAGGAACAAGGTTGAAAGAAAATTATTTTGATGATTTTTTTTTTTTTTCCTTTCGTTCTTGCTTTTCAGCCGAACATTTCTTTGAAAAGGATTACAAAATATTTGATATGAAATATCAACTATGCTTCAAGATAAGTTTGAAATTATATAATCAATTGTTAGAAGAAAAAAAAAAGAATAAATATTAAAACTTAATATTAAGAAATAAGATTTTTTTTTTTTTGAAAAGAAAGGAACGAACTAATATGTTCAATATGCTGAGGTATCAAGGTAATGGTCCTAATAATAAGGGGCCTCAACTTAATAGAGGACTTAGGCCTCAACTTAATAGAGGACTTAGGCCTCAACTTAATAGAGGACTTAGGCAGTTTGCCTTGCCTTTACCCTTAAGCCGGCAATGCATTATAATTGTAGAACTTCACAAAATCTACAGCCAAAAACACAACATTGTGAAGATTTCCTTCCAAAAAGCGCTAAGAAAGGAGTCTATGACCTCCCCCGTTTCGCCAAACACCACTAACAGGTAACCCTCCAGCAGAGTTGCCATTCCCATCTAATTGCTCTTTTGTTGGATCCGAATCAGGATGTGGATCAGAACGATTAAGATCCAAAAGTGCTGCAACTGAACCATCACCTAATCTAACTCGATGGAATTTTGAGGTTTTCTTCCGTTGCTTACTCCCTCCTCCCCCCTCCCCCGATTTTCCACTAGCACTCGATGGCAAATCCGTCGAACCACCTGGTTTCATCAAGGGTTGACTATGATTATTCAATTCCGCGGGCTGCTCATTGATTATCAACTTTGATTCACCGTTTGTAGTGCGATATCCATCCTTCAACAATACCTCAACATTTTCTCCTGACAGGTTGTAACCTGATTGAAGTTTCCGTACAGAACTTAGAAAGTTATCTGCAAGTGTATCTTTAGAATTCTTGTCTTCAGCGACTAAGCCCTTTCCTTTACCTTTCTTCAAACCTTTACCACGGGCTGAGCTATTCCCCTGATCAGTATTGCTCTGAACTCTAGCATTGTAGGCGTCAATGAGCTCTTTTTGCTTTGCTGTCTCAGGACAGAGTCTAGCTAAATCAAGGACAAGATGCAACAAGTCAAAATGCTGCACATAATTCAGATATCTTTCTGTGTCGATTAAACCCTGACGATATTGTCCAGATACGTCTTTGAATGCAGTGTATTTGTCTTCATCAAATTCAAGAGCAGCCCGAATCTTTTCCACTAAAGACTTGTTTGCAGTGTGAACATCCTCTGTATTCGGCAAAGCCTGGTTACTCAAAGGCAGCTTGCGTGATTTTGCTGCTGCAGAAACTGGAGGGAAATCTGAAATTGAAGACTCAGTAGATCCTTTCGCAACCAGATTAGGTGCAGATGCAGAGTGAGTGATCCTGACAGGGTTTCCTGTGTCCCTTGAGGAACCAGATGATTGCCCACTGACTGTTGTGGGTCGAGCTCGAGTAAAACTTGCATACGTAGATGGACCAGGTGCATTACCAGAGTTCATCTTGTTCTGGCTTGAAGCGCGTGAGGTTCCAGACACAGCACTCATAGTAGGCCAAGCTTGAGACGAATTATTCGGTCGTAATTGAGGTCCACGGCTAGCTGCTGGCCAAGCCTGGCC
Source organism: Morus notabilis (assembly GCF_000414095.1). NCBI lineage: Eukaryota > Viridiplantae > Streptophyta > Magnoliopsida > Rosales > Moraceae > Morus > Morus notabilis. The sequence goes on along the minus strand of NW_010358720.1, from coordinate 52,139 downwards.
TGAACTAAGAGCACTTGCATTGCGATTACTTTGACGACGACGAAGATGTGCGGCCATAGTGTTGTTAGGTAAACCATCTGAGTCATGTCTAGATTTAAGCTCACTGATGCCAGGTGCCGTGGCGAGAGGAGGAAAGGAAGATCCTTCTGGAGGTTTAAACCTTGACTTCTGCCCCAAAGCTTGAAGGTATCTAGATGATGATTCAGCATCAGTAGTAGCTAGTGATTCAAATGGATGAATGATTTCATCAATATCGCTTCCAATCCCAATATTAGGAGCAACTTGCCCGCCAGATGATGATGGTGCATCATGTAACGTATTATCTATAATGGCTGTCTCAAGACTTGCATGAATTGCCATGGAAAGTTGATTCTCAGAAAAATCAGGACGAAATGTCCTTCCTCTTCCTCTTCCTCTGCAATGATCTTGTTCATTACTGCTTCTGTATCTAAAGCTTGTTGGTATCTGTTACAGAAATTGGGAAGATAAGGAAATAAGAAACAAAAAATAGACGAGATCAAATTAATAATGTACAAAAGACAATTTCACAAAAATATGGAAGAACCAGAAAACACAGTGTACATGCCTGAAGAGCCGCATTACGCTTAGAACGGGACATATGCCCTCCATGTTCAAGAGCATTATGTCTCTGAAAAACAACCAAGAAAAAAAAATGTAAGGACTAGAATTCTACAAGTTGCAGAAACCTTAAAACCATCTACTCTAGATACATTTTTCTCATACTCCAAAAAATCACCTTCATTTCAGATTCAGATTGGAAGACAATAAACTTTTTAGCAAGGCAAGCCTCGTCTTCACATAGAAAATGGGATTGACGGAAATGTATCTGTCACAAAAAGAAAATTTCCAAGTAAAAACAAAGATATTCATAATAGACGACTATGCTTATACATAAGTTACTAAAAATGAATACGTGTACAATAGCAGTAACTACTTGCCTCCAGGTCATCATAATTCTTATAATACTCATATTGTCCAGGATGCTGCCTGCATTAAAACAGCACAAAATATATCTCAGCAACATTTAAGTTGAAGATACAGATACTTGATAAAATTTTAAACAACTTCCTTTACCTTTGGCATATATGGCAAGTGTAGTGTTCTGTAGACATATGTGTGTAGAGCTCATTATCCCCATAAAATGGGGTTTTACAGAACTCACATGTCGGATGCCCCGAGAAACCACCTCTTTCATTCTCAGTTCCATCCACTTCAGAGTCACCTGTGCTTATATGTTGATTCAGTTGTGCTCTAGTATATAACTTCTGTTCACAAATAAATACCTATATGACACCAAATAAAACAAAGCCATCAGTCAACAGACAAACTGAGTATAAACAAATAGTAGTGTAGGTAAATGTTTTTAAGTAAAAATAGAAATCTGATTTATTGCACGCATTAGCATCAATTCATCAGGGGATTAAACTCTACCTTCCTTCCTTCTAAGCATAGACTGCACATAAACAATCTGTGCTTGTGAAACAAATGACCCTTTAGCTGTCCAATATTCCGAAACCTCATACGACACTTTGAACCATCATTCTGTTGTTCCTCTATCTTATCGCATATACTGCATGAAAGCTTGCACATTGCTTTGATCATCTTGTAGTGATCCACATCATCGAAAACTGCTTGTGTGTCCTCATGATACCAGTATGATCCCACACGGCCCTCCTTCACTTCAGATGGCAACACCGAAAAGTCGCTAATCGTCCTTGTGTAGTCTCCCAAAGCCTGAACCAACAGCAGAAGCACACCCATGATAAAAATGACCAACGCAAACGTGTTTCAAACATAGAAATATCAATATTATGTGGATAAGATTGATAATTGTCAAACATGGAAGTTACAAAAAGCTTACACGAAACAGAAGGGCCAAACCAGAAAATGATAGTGTTGCATATCAATAAGTTAAGAGCAAAACATCACGAATGCATATGTATCAAAACTTCATGAGCTTTATAAAAGCAAAATTACAATTATTTCCTAACTTTCTCATGATGAGTATTGACTTCCATAAGTTAATTTCAAGAAACGGCACCGGAATTGAACCTCCGATTATAGAACGAAGTTAAAAAGTTAATCTTGAGCTAAAAATTGTCATATGAATTCAATGTAAAGCAAATTCTAGTAACAATTTGGGATTGCACAAATCGATCACCGATCGTAAAAACAACACATCAAATACGCACTAGTAATGAATGAAATTAGGAAAATTGAGATGGATAATGAAAATCTTATAAAATCGAAAACCCTAACCTTGGTGACGAAGATGATGTCGGACTCGGTCTTGCAAATACAACAGCGGCGATCATCACAGATGAAGCGGAGACGAGCGACGCAGGTGGAGCACACATCCCGATGACCACAGGGCCCGTAGGCGACCCATTCCAGAGAGTCGGCGCACACCGCACAGCTATCATCCATGGCTCTCTCTCTCTGACTGTCTGAGATTGAATTCCGGTTGTTGAAGGAGATGGCAGAAGGAAAGGGGGATCTAGGGTTACGAAAGGAGAATGTGAAATTTAATTCAATTATACAAACGTGTAATGTAAGGCTGTCCTCTAGAACAAACGACGACGAATATTGACCTGTGGGAAAAACTTTATATAGGCGGCGAAGAATAATCAGATTAAGAAAAGGATTCTAATTTCAAGTGTGGTTTTTCTTTTTATTTTCGCGAGAGTTTTTGGCTATTGTTTTCTCCCTTAAAAAAAGCAAAACCAATTTTATGCAAAAAAAAAAAAAAAAAAAAAAAGATTTTTATTAAAGAATGTTTATTTCATGAACGAAAAAATAATAATAAAAATAAATGGCTCTTGTATGCACATCTTGTAAGTTGGGTTTTCATCTTCCTTTTTTTTTTTTTTAGTGAAAAGGGTTTTTTTTTCTATTTTTTTAGGTAAAGGTTATTTATATATTGTTAGGTCATTTCTAACGATCACCTGATATTGGGATGACTGAAGCAGGTTGTTGATTTGACATCTATAGGCTATAGTTTGTTTACTCAAGTAACCGGTTATTACCAGTTGAATATTAACTGTAGCGATAGTTTATGCTTTATGGCTTCAATATAAATATAAGTCGAGGATATTATCATAGTAAATGACGTCATCATAACATTAAAAAATAACAAATATCCAAAAAAATTATTGTAGTTACAAATAACACTACTGTCAGTTACATTCTAACGATGACGTCATTTATTGTGGCAACACATTTAATTTTAATTCATTATTGCGAAAGCGATTGATACAAGTTTTATGCTTCATTTCATAGCCTGCCCCTAAGATTGTCCTAGATCAAATCCAACCGTTGAAATGGGATGATTGATCGTAGCAATAAAGTGTGAGGATTGAACAGTATAAAGGGTCCTACATATTTATGCTTTTATTTTTTAAGATTAAGATAAGAATATTAAAAAGTTATACTCTTTATTTTTAGACTTTTATACATTTAAATTTCAAATTTAACGATTGTTTTATGGTGGAATTTTGAATTTTAACCGTGGTTTTCTCAACTTACCTAGCTAAATTGTAAAAATGGAAAACCATCATTAGTGTTTGTTGAAGTAAAGCTTCTACCGTTGAAATTTACTTGCGTATTTGTGTGACACGTTTCAAAATTAAACATATTTAATTATGTTAAATTGTGAGTTTTTAATGTGTTTAATTTAATTTTTTTTAATTAATTAAATAATTTTTAGTATTTATAATTTTATCTCAAAAATTTTTAAAAATACACTTCAATTCTAATATATTTTCATTTTTTTCCATTTTTTCTATTTTCTTTTTTTTTTCTTTTTCTTTTTGCTTTTTTTTTTCCTTTTTCTTCTTTTCCTTTTTCTTCTTTTCCCTTTTCTTCTTTCCTTCCCGTGTCTGCCTCTCTCTCTCTCTTTCCTTCTTTTTCTTCACCACGGCAGCACTCTCTCTCTCTCTCCTCCTTCACCCATGCCGGCCAACTACCTCTCCGAGCTCTCTCTCTCCCGCCGGCCCTCTTCTCTCCCCGGCCTTCTCTCTCTCCGGTCATTTCTCTCTCTCTCTTACTCGGTTGTTTGGCCGAGACCCTAAAAAAACAGAGAGAAATAAAGAGAAACGAGCGTCAATCATTTTGAGGTAAAGCTTTCTTGAAAATTCATACTTAAATTTGAGTTATTGATTTGAGAATTTGTAATATTTGTTAGATTTAAATAATTTTGAGTTAGGGTTTAGATTTGAACAATTGTTGTTACAATTGAATTAAATTTAAGGGTTTTCAGTTATTGCATTTGTTGAATTGATTGGAAACTGATTTTGATGATTTCTGGATAATTTATTTTGAAATTGAACTTGAATTGCAAGTTTGACATTTTCCCTGTTTATGCTAGCATGTTGCCGAAATTTCGTTAAAAACTTGTTTGAGCTTAATTCGTTTTAGGAATGAGAAATGTATCCTAAGACATTGCTTTTGTGATAAAGCTAGCAAAGAAGATCGAGTATTAAAACTTTAAAGAAAGCGGAAGTTAGGATGACGAAAAGCTAGCTACAGGTTTGATATCTGAGAGATAAAATATTTTTCTTATATCCTTGTTAGTCTATTTTAAAGTGTTTTGGCTATATAAATGTTTTTAAAAGACAAAACTTGTTTGATAAATAAAAGTGTTTAAAGACAATAGCTTGATTATTGTTATTGATCTCATAATGAACTGATTTCAAGTTTTAATGAACATTTTTTTAAGATAAGATATCTTACGAACTGGTAAGCCCGTTGATGGCCTAGACAGGATATGGAGATTGTATTCTTGGGGGCAGAACCCGAAACTTGGACGGGCCACTACGGTGGTGATAAGGCCTTGCTTTTGATCGTAAGTAATTTATCATTAAATTACTTGTTGGTTGCCTATAAACTAGAACTTAAGTTTATTTACCTTTCAAAAAAGGTTGTTTGGTTCCGATTGATTTCTTTCGGGCTTGATTATTTCATTTTCTTTAGTTACTTATTTATTCAGTTTTACAAAACTTTATCCTACTGGGTCTTTCGCTCATTTTTTTCTATGTTTCAAATGTATTTAACCCTACTCAGGTGACGCTAGAAGTAGTGCGAAATAGGTGAGGAACTCAATTCTAGAAGCAAGAAACAGTGAAATATTTTCCTTCATTATCAGATTTATTTAAGGCATGTATTAATTATGAATTGTAAACCTTAAATTCTACTAGACTGTGGTTGATGTCAGTTATTTACTTTTATATACTTATTTATGTATGCACAAGTGTAACCCTGTGGATGCCGGAGGCTGACTTTTGATGTTAATCTTAACAGTTATTGTATTTTGTAAAGTCCGCCTCCTTTTAAAAAAAAAAAAAACTCAATTTCCTAAAATAGTGGGGTTTGTTTGGAAATACTTGAGTATCTGGATTTGAAATCAAATTTTGAACTGTTAATCGTTTAATCACTTCCTTAATCAGGTTTAATTTCTAAACAAGTCTCCACGTCACTAACTCATGTTGGGGGCATGATAACTTGTGATGGGAATATTTATGAAATTACTGAAAGAACCCGCAATAATTAAGGCTTTTAACATGATGCAAAAGGCTTTTATTTTATTTTATTTATTTAGTTATTTATTTTACTACATATTCTCATATAAATTCACTTTTTTAACTTAAGTTCTTAACTCGAATGAGCGGTACGAACGAGGTCTAAATATAAATATATATATATATATATATATTATAAGTAAGCTTTAAACTTTTTACTTTTGACATTTTAGAGCCCTAATTATGGGTTATTGATTAATGTCAAAATAAAAATTTAGAGTCTAAAAAACGTCATGTATTTTTTTTCCCACAATTATAATCATATATAACTTTCCATTGATGAATGAAAAGTAGGCATGCGGAGCAGGCTGGATTGGGTGTCATTCTATTCTCTTCTCATGGTGTTGTGGAGAAAGTTTGGACTGATGTTGTTCTGGCTATATCTAGCCTTGAAGCTGAGTTCTTGGCGGTAAAATTGGCCATTGAAGTTGGAATAGAGTTTGGCTCTCCAGTGCTTATCCATGTAGATTGCAAGGAGTTTGTGCAGTCTATATTGGATCAGGCCTTCTCTGGGATTGGATGGTTCTGTTTTCACTTAACGTATTCAGCTGATTGAATATGCTTGTTAGATCTGTTTTTACGCAAGTGTTCCAGAGAGTGTTATAACACTTTATGAAACATTGACGATTAATTGCGTCTTTTTAATGCAGAAACGTAAATTAACCAAGGAGGAAAATAATGCAGAATGTAAAAAACACTAGAGGTTGGTATCGCAATTCGGTTAAACAACCTACATCTGCGGGGCCACGCTCAGACAATGAACAATCCACTAAGTCTCAAGATTTACAGACACCAATCGGACTTATACACGACTAGTGTTGCAACTTCGGGGGGCGGGCATGCCCGCTGCCCGAAAATTTTCAGGCATGGCGGGCAGGGGCCTCTCGCCGCCCGACCACGAGTTTTTTCGGGTACGGGCTCGGGCAGCCCGAAAATATTCATTCCCCCGACTACCCGCTGCCGTGGAGAAGTCGTCCCCCGCCGTTCGCCGGAATTTTTTTGAATTTTCCGGCATTACCCAAAGGTGCCCGAATTTTGCCTGAAAATTTTTTACCGTTGCCCGAAAAATGCCCGAATTTTGAACAAAACGGATCTTTTGTGCCCGAACCCGAATTTTGCCTGAAAATTTAAACCCAACGGTCGGATTTCTTACCGTTGCCTGACCTGCCCGAATTATGCCCGAACTGCCGAAAAATATACTAGCCGTTGGACCCACATTTTTGGGGGAAAAATTTTTTTTTTCAACCCAAAAATTTTCCTATAAATACCCCCTCCCCCCCCAACCATTTTCCTCACCCAAAAACGCTCATTCTCTCTCAATTTCTCTTAATCTCTCTCAAATCTCTCTTAATCTCGCTTAAATCTCTCTCGATCTCTCTTAAGCTCTCTCAATCTCTCTTATTTTTCATAATGGCTTCTTTTGGTTATGGTGGTGATATTCCCATTAATGCCCAATTCAACATCAAAGAAGGGCAATTTCCTAATATTTTTCAAATGCAGGAATCACAAACTATGGAAAGAGTTGCTGATGAAACTGCAAATCCGACCCCTAGTGGACCTACTAGAGGTCGGGGACGTAATGGTGGTGGCACAAGTGGCCGTGGAGGAAGAGGCAAGCGGTAGTGCTAGTGCAAGTGTTGCAAGTTCTAAGAAGAAATGCAAGCGCACCTCAGCAGTTTGGGAGCACTTCAACACATTCGAGGAGGTCGACAATTACGGTAACATTAAATACGTAGCTCAATGTAAATATTGTGGTGAGAAATTATAAGGTAGCACTATTTACGGCACTACACACTTAAGAAGACACTCTGAAAAGTGTCTTCAAAAGCAAGGAGGCGGAGCTGATCTCCGCCAAATGCAATTATCATTTGACCGCCAAACCGACGGTCTAAGCATGTGGAAATACGATCCGTAAGTTGATCGTATGGAAATGGCACGATTAATAGCCACATTAGATCAACTACTACGTTTTACTGAACAAAGAAATTGGCAGCATTATATTAAAATTGTACATAATCCTAATGCACAATTTTTTTCTAGAACTACTATTAGGAAAGATGCATTAAAGTTATATAAACAAGAAAAGGAAGCATTAATCAACCTTCTACACTCTACTAGCGGTTGCGTTGCGTTAACGGCGGATATTTGGTCCACCGTTGCCAACAAGGATTATTTAGCTGTAACCGGACATTATTATAAAGGTTTTGATTTGGATAAGAGAATCTTAGGTTTTAAATGTGTTATAGGATCACATACTGCCAATTTAATATATAACACAATTTTATCTGTTATTGATGAATATAGTTTAAGAGATAGAATAATGGTCATAACATTAGATAATGCAACTGTAAATACTAAAGCAATAGAACTTTTTGAAAATGATTTAAGTTTATTCGGTAATAATGACATTTTCCACCAACGCTGTGCATGTCATATAATTAATTTAATGTTAAAATCACTGTCAGGTCATATTAAAAGAATTAGAGATAACATTGCTTGGATTCAAGGTAGTAATCAAAGAATACAAGATTGGTTTAGATTTCTACAAGCATGTAATCAAAATCCTAGAGTATTAGCCTTAGATATGCCCATAAGATGGAACTCCACTTACATAATGCTTGAACAATGCATCCCCTATAAAGATGCTATAACAAATTATGTTAGTGTAACATTAGGAACAGGATTTATAGATGAAACTGATTGGCAAATTGCCGAACTTTTGTATAACTTTTTAGGTAGATTTCACGAAGTTACCTTAAAGCTTAGTGGAACTTATTACCCAACTTCACCATTAGTGTTAGGAGAACTTTTAAGAATGTCTATTTTATTTAGTGAATTTAGGACACACGAGGTTTTAGGAGTTCCTATCGCCTCTATGGAAAAGAAGTTTAAAAAATATTGGTCTAAATTATCTACGTTGTATGGTTTCGGTGTTATTTTTGACCCTAGATTAAAATTAGAAGGTTTAGAAAATGGATTAGATAACTTAGGTGAATTTTTAGCTATCGACACTACTGACCAATTTCCTATTATAAAGGAAAAAAATATATTATATATATCTCTTACGAAAGTAGGTTTAGAAGCACACCCCGTGTTGAACAACCGCAACAACGAGACGACAATCCGCATTCATTCTTGAATGTTTTCGGGTTGTCTAAGAAGAAAAAGAAGACGACGACGACGACTCAAGGTCAAGAAGAATCTGGGAGTGGATCTTCATCAAGAGGTGGCGGTGGATTCAACGAGTTAATGGCGTACCTGAGTGATGGCTTAGTTATAGACAGTAGTAAAATGTTTGATTTGGTTGAGTGGTGGAGGGCACGAGCATTAACTTGGCCGATCATAACACGACTGGCAATGGATATTTTTTTATCCTGGTCTCCACTGTTGCAGCCGAACAAGCATTCAGTACAACCGGCCGAATACTTGAAGAACAGAGAAATGCATTGCAGCAGGATATTGTTAAAGCTTTGGTGTGCATCAAGGATTGGGACCGTTTCGACCAACGCTTACACGATACAGTCTTACCGGCAAACCAAGAATGGATCGACGAATTTAATATATTAACTTTTAATTTTCAAGACGATCCTTCTACTTCAAATTAAATTTTATTATTCTAATTTCTAAATATTTATTTACTTTGTAATTTCTAATTTGTATAGTGTTATTGTAATATTGTATAGACTTTGTAAGTTCGTCAAATTTGTAATTCATCCCACAATGATTGCACTCTTTTTTTCTTACCAAGTTTTTATCCCAATTGGGCTTTTCTTGGTAAGGTTTTTAACAGGCAATTATGAATTACAAATTTAAAAATCAATGAAGAAGTAATTTTGTTTATATAGTTGGTGTGTTCATTTAAAATTTCAAATTGTAATATACACATTGTAATTATACAAATACAACATAAAAATATAATATAAAAAAATTTGAAATTCGGGCAGCCGGTTGAGCATCAGGCAGCCCGACCGGGCACGGGCAGGCACCTCCTGCCCGAAGCCCATCCATGGGTAATTTTCGGGTCGGGCAGCCCGAATTTTCGGGCAGTTCGGGTTCGGTACTCGGGTAAAAATTTAGACTTTTCGGTGGTCACGGGCGGCTCGTCCAAAGTTTCAGCACTGTACACGACTCTCTCCTTGATGTTGTTGCCATCGTGTCAAATCTCCTTAATGTCCTTGTCCAACAAGCACCATTCGTCTTCAAACTGCGCAACAAACTCCTTTCGATTGGCAGTGCGCTTCCTCCCGAAAGCTTATAATTCTTCTCCCAAATGACGATCTTCAATCAACACTCAAGGCTCATAAAACTCACATACTCTTTCTCTAAAAAATATATCTCTAAAACCCATGGTAAATATGGCCTTGAATTGCTTTTATAACCGTAAAACACAAAAACCCACTATTTTCTCTTCCAAGGCCCTCCAAACTCACGTACACCCATAAGCTATATATATATAGCGATAATTCACGTGTAATCCAAGTCAAGCTCCAATTCAATGCTTTTTCCAAACAATCCAATAACCAATTTCAAATCCTTCTTAATGGGCTAGACTTAGGGGACGTTTGGTTCATAGATTCAGAATCATGATTCAGAACTATTCTTATTTTATGTGTGTTTTTTATGAGAGAAAATACTATAGCGAACCACGAACTATAATTCGAATCATGACACGAATCTCCCTTCCAAACGTCCCCTTAGTCTGCACACACACATATTACCTTATAAAGCACACAACCTTACATAAAGCATAGACTGCTCACTATTTTTCTTCGCGTTAGTGCACCCACATATATACAACACCAATAAATATATATATATATATATAAAGCCTTTATACCTTTTTCAGAAAACATACCAACTATACCAAATCTCATGTGGCCTCCCTTTTCTCCTTTTCCAATAATAAAACCACTCATCAAGCAATCAATTTATTTTTCTTTCCTCAAATAGATCTTATTCCAAATCTACAGGAATCTCCGTGATTTTATATAATAATTACATCTCTTCAAATCTCTGTAAATATCTCTACAAATGTCTCTGAAATAAACTTACCCAATTCTACTTTTAATGTCTAAAAACTTTTCAAATCCAGAACAATTAGCATATCAAAATCACCACAAAATCTGATTCTACATCAATCATGTACTTGACCCTATTTTTGAATTTTGTACGACCCATTTTCAAAAAATTGTCAACTAATAAAATCCCTAACAATGCTGGTTTAGTTAGTTGAATTTAGGTGGATTCCTAGAGTTGAAAATGAGTGAGCTGATTCCGTAGCTAAGTGGGCTATTAGAATATAGTCTGTAGGTTCTTTTAGCCTTGAGGAGGTGACGCCCTATGTGGCCACCATATTTTAGCCTTCGGACCTTTTCTTTCAATAAAGAGGTTTATTCAAAAAAAAAAAAAAAAAAAAAAAAAAAAAAAGGTTTTTTAAAAAAAAAAAAAAAAAAAAAAAAAGAAAGTAGGCATGTAACAACTTTGAAACCGACGACAGTTCTAATTAAATAATTGGACGAAAGTCTAATTCATTTCTTTTTTTAAAAGAAAAATTACATTTCATTAAAATACTAATAACAATCGTTTTAATACATTGCTAACCTATCAGAGGGACAAACGCAGACTTGAGGTCTGAAACTGAAAAAACACCTTGGCACACTAATAATGAGTGGACTGAAAGCTCGACTGGAGAAAACTCATCTCTTCAACATAAACTATAGAGCACTAGAGGGGCATATCGTCAAAACTCACATAAAGGGGACATCTACACAGCATAAAAAAAATTCTAACCGCACCAAGGCCACCCTATCGCCATTAAGCCGAATACCTAAATCTAACAAAAAACAACAAACCATATGAGGGTCTAGTGGGGAAACCACCAACTTTAGTACAAACACAAAAGTTACAAAAAGACAAAAACCTCTTACCACCGTCGGTAGAAACCTCCGGTGAAGGGCATCCAACCAAAGGGCCATCGAGAAAAACAACCAACGAAGAGATCTCAGTCACTAAACGGAAAACTCCCCTGAGATAAGAGATCGTCAATTTGGTTTCCAAGCTCTTAATTGGTTTATATCTGTCCAAACGAAGCCATCACACCGTACACCACTACTATCAACGAGAAGCCCACGACGAGACGAGTCAGTGAACCAAATTTCACGCCGGGAGTCCGGCGACGCGCCCGAAAGCGGTGTCGGAGCTTCGGCCAACCTCTGCTTTTGAAGGGTGTTCTCACTCTCTTTAACTCTCTCTCTTAACCAACGAATAGTGATGGTATAAGATTCCAATTCATTTCCGACACATTCAGGTTTTCCAAATTCCTAGACGATTTATCTAGCGCGGCATTTACTTCATCCTTTAATTTTGCTGCTTATAGGCTATTGTCTTATTCATCACAGTTTGTAAACTCGACAGTTTAATAAAAACTTTATTGTCTTCCGGCACACTATACACATTATTGTTTCTTAAAATAACAAGAAAAAAAATGCACACTACAAAAAGAAAAACAACAAATAACAAGTGATGTGTAGGATTTCTAGATGTCACAAGTGATCCAAAGAGGTTCGTCAAACTGACCCCTCAACTCTTCCCCAACCAGACGATCATCACCGGCCAAACTCAAGGGCCCCATGTCCACGTCATCACGCCCGAAGTTCTTCCATGCTGGCGTGCCATTCTCATAGCCATTCCACGTCAGCCTCCTCAGCCCACTCCCATCCAACCTCACCATGTACAAATCCCCGTACGGCTGGAACTGATTCGGCCACGTCACCGGCTCCGCCGTTACTCCTCCCAAATTAGCCGTGAACAACAACCACTCACCGTCCTCACTAAAGCACACATGGTTTATCCTCTCCCTGTCCGCGTCTCCAGAACCCTCCGGTCCAGCCAAATAGATCCTCCTTAACTCGGAGCCATCTGACGTGATGACGTAAATGTTGAACGCATTGACATCATCAGGATTGTGTCTGTTGGACGAGAAAGCAATGAGATCGCCCTTAGGCGACCAACACGGCATCGTATCGATCCACGGACCGTCCGTCAACTGCCGTAGACTACCGCCGTCAAACTCGCCGTTAACAGCATCGAGAATGTAGAGGTTTTTGTGGCCCGAACGACCTGAACGGAAGACGAGCGACTTGCCGTCAGGAGAGCACGACGGGAAGGCATTGTTCCCCGTCTCTTCTCTCGTAAGTATCTTTACATCGCACGTGATATCCTTATCCCCTCGATCACCGTTAATCTCGGAAGAGTCAAAGTCAAACGTGACCCGTGCAATCTGGACCGTTGCTTTTACCGACTCGAAGATTGGGCCAATGGAAGTATATATCACGTGTTTCTCCGTCGGACTCCACGAGTTGTGAAACGCTGTACGACCTCTGATCAATGTCCAGCGTTTCGAGCCGTCCGATTTGACGATCGAGAGGCCGTCGAAGATGGCGGGGTTTAACGCGATCAGATCGCCGTCGGGAGAAAAAGACGGGAAAGAGCCGTTGAGTCTCAACATCCGGAGGTCCTTCAATGGAGATGCGACGGGTTCAAGGTGGGGAATCGTCTTCACGCCGTCTGTTTCCTGGCCTCGGAAGCGGTGGTATCCGACGAGCTTGGAATCGGGAGAGATGAACGGGTTATAATGGTGGAAATTCGGGTTAAGCGACTCAGTAATAGGAGAAAACGTCTTTGACTCAGTATGGAAGATCTCGATGTGGCGAAAATCGCTGCCGCGCCGCCGTGTCGCGACGGTGATTCTCTTTCCATCGTGAAGAGCCGCCGGAGTGAAGCAGTGGACACCAGGCGGCGTGACTCGAATGGGATAAGGGATCGGGAATTCGCGAGAATCATTAATAATTCCAGGAAAATCCACTCTGAAAATGCTCCACCAGCCGTCGTCCGCTTGGCGGTGGAAGTAAATGGCGGAATCGCCACACCAGGACGGCCAGCCGCCTCGTTCGCAGAGGATCACACGCTTGCTCGGATCGGACGCGGCGAAGACCACGATGTCGGTGCGGAGCTCGTGAAATTCACCGCCCCAAGGGCGTGAACCGTACGACGCGACGGCGACAAATTCGCCGGAGAGAGAGACGGCGGGGCTGTAGTCGGCGGATCCTTGAGGCGTTAGCCTGGTGATGACGATTTCATCAGGATTGTAATCTCCCTTAATTAGAGAAGTGGAGTACAAAGCGGACCAGCTCTTGAATGGCTGATCGGGGCGTTGGTGAGCTGAGATGAAGTAAAGTTTCCCATTCTTGAGGACGGGACGGTCGTGGAAGAGGCTTTCTGGGACGAAAGGGAGCGATTTGGGGCGGGGGAGTCCTGGACGGGTGAGGTAAACTCGAGGAGAACCGGTTCTCTCGGATACGAAAACGACGTCGTCGGAATCGGAAAACTGGCCGTTGAAGTTGATGGAGAGGGCGTCAGAGAGGCGGCGTTCGGGGCCGGAGTGATCGAGAGGAAGGGAGAAAAGGTCGAAGCCATAGGAGGGCCTGCCGACGGTGGTGAAGACAATGGTGCCTTTGGGATCCATTTTTTTATTAATAAATTGTATTGTACGAGTAGAAAGTGAAGAAGTAATATAGCAGCACTGAAGTGAAGTCTGAAAAGTGTTAGAGAAGAGGATATGAGGAGTGTGTTCTGGGAAGGGATTGGTTTTATATAATAAAAGGGATTGGATATGGTGATGAGTCGGTTGATTCGAGTGGGTAAGGATGGAGAGTCTTGTTTTGCGTATGAGATGACGTTGCATTTTTTCCTCTTCTTTGTCTCTTGTCTTTCTTACTTTTCGCCAAACTTCTAAGCTCTAGTTCATTTCAGAAATGAAAAACCAACAAAACTAGCTCTGCTAATAATTTATTCGATGTCGCCGCATATTGACGACATCAATATCTTGATGAATTTCTTTTTTTCGTGTGTCGTTTTTCTAATCTGCCGGAATTATTTATCTTTCCTACTAGACGTGTTTTCTTTTTTATTTCTTGCTTTTACCTGCTTCAAATTTCCTGGAGGTAAACGTTACTGACTTGCCAACCACGCATGACCCAACTCAAATCCAAATAAAATCCGACTTCACATCAGATTGTTATCTAGCTATCCACGCATTATCAGATTACAAATCAAAGTCCAATTTGCTTTTTTGACTCGCAAAGTTCTTTTCTCACTTGTACTTTCGTCTAAAATACATAAAATTAAATAAAAATTATAAGCCACGTGCAAAGCATGTGATTACTAGAAGACGACAGTTGAACCATATATTTAGAAAAACGAAATTGGATGTCTAGAAGATATGGATGCTGCAGAGCAATGGTCCTCTCCGTCGCCGTTAGAGTCGACTGTTGAGTTTCAGCAAATGAACATACTTTGTCCACTCATTCTTTCTCTGCAGCATCCACCAAAAATTGTAATCAAAAAATTCATTTGTGCAAGACATTAACGTATTTTCATGCTGAACATACGATGTAGCACAATTCATAAGCAAGAGAACTCTCACATACACATACATCCTCTATAGTCTCTTAACTTTAATCTACTTTTAATTCAATTGCCTATTTTGTCATTGTTAGGCTTGGTTTCTTGATCAAAAACCAGGGAAAAAAAAAAAGAAAAAAAAAAGAAAGAAAAGAAGCCCTTTATATCATATGTTATAATATGAGTTGAAAGGAGGGACCCACCTTCTGCCAATATCGAATGTTTATTTCTGGACTGAGAGTCTGTACAGTTTGAACATGACACCAGCTCCCTATAAGCCTGAGAAGCAGGAAACCATGCTTCGAAACCATACTTCTTTGCATATCATATGCTTGGCCAAGGTCATGTAAGGTATAGTCCAAGCAATTAAAAAAAAAAAACAGAGAGAAAAAAAAAAAGTCATGCAGACTAAATCGTAACAAACTTTAAACAAATTTGATAAATCAGTTTCAAGGAAAATTTATTACCTTAACAATTTCCTTAACAGTTTCAAGGAAACAACTTATTTTTCATATATAGACTCAAGTTCCCTGATCACCTAAGGCTCTTTCCACAAAATCTCTGTCATTTTGACATGCTATGGAAGTTCAATACAACAAAAATAATATTGCAAAAGTCTTTAAGTTACAATTTGTGACTTTTATAAATAAATTAAAATAAACTACAAAAAGAATTTCAAGGGGAAAAAAGGAAAAAAAAAAAAGAGAGAGAAAAAAGAACCACCATTCTGGACAGAGATACACTTAAATTTAAATCTTTTTTTTTTTTTTTTTCAAAACGTTCAGATATGATTGTTATGTAATCTGACTGTTATGTAATCTGACTATCGAGGACCGCACAATATCATCCAAAGAAAAAACACAGAAGAACAACAAGATCTCATAAATGGTTGATGCATCTGGCAATAAGTAGATGATTCTCAGGAGAGATGGTAGATGGGACATATTTGACAAACTGTGTATCTAATCCACATTCCTTCATCCACACCATCCTTCCCATGTCAATTATTTGCTTGCACTTAAACCCCAGTGCCGCCCTTTCAGCTGCTTTCATGTTCCTTATCACTTCTTCAACTCCTCTATTCTCACTAAAATTTGTCTCCCTGTCACAACATATTGCGGCAATTGTAAATAAACCTCTATAAAGGAGGGAGACGGAAATAAGACAAGATTCTGACTGATGCTCAAAGTATTACAAAGGCAAGTTCATGAAAATTACATGGATTGGGAATCCAGGCTGCAATTATTAACATCGAGAATATCTGAACTATGATCAGCATCTACTGCCCAACTGGTAAACCATGTGATTGCGTGGAAATCTTCCTTTGTGAACCCCAAATTTGAAAAGTAGGTCTTATCTGCAGGGCAATCAGTGTATCACAGAAAGTCAGTTTAAAACCAATGAATATTTGCAATTCTCTTGCCAATAAACGTGTTTAGATAAGTTGGTTACTTATGTAGTTCTTCCATTGGCAAAGATGATGGCAACATGTGGCTATAGCTAGACCTCTCAGGTTTGTATCAACATCGCTCACTGGAATATTTTCTTGGTCACAGTACTTCACGAGGCAACATCTCAGAGTCAAATCTGCAGCAATATTATTGAATAATATTTAGCAAATTTGAATGGTAAGAATTTACATATTAGTTTATTCATCAACTGTGATTATTAGTATGTATGTCATAGGAAAGTTCAAAATGAAATACACGCTGATTACCTGTTGCAGGCCCACAGAGATGTTTACCAATAGCTAGGTAAGGAACACCCCGTAGAGACTCAACAGCCTTCAAGTTTAAATCTTCAACTGTAAAGAGAAAGTTTGTAATGTAAGTTTAACAATGTAACAGAGAAATAGACAACATGCTAAGTGGGACTTGATATCAAACTCTGCATCCACATCGGATGCAATGCTATTGAATTATTTGCAAACCAAGCCAAGTTTAGTTGTGGTCTTCTACTTAATTCATGCCATGAATATCCATAAATTTCCCACGTGAGGAAGAGATATAGGAAAAAAAAATATGCCACACTCTGTAATGTGAATATGTAATGAACTAAAGGGAAAGCAAATTGAGGGCATGCAGCTTAAGTCGAATAGCAAAACCATATTAAGGGGGTCTTTGACATGCAGTAACTGATAACTGATAACTGTATTACTGTTTCAAAAAGATCAAGATACAAGCATTACACCCTTTTCTTTCGCTAGGAAGGAACATACTTATAGTATACACAAGAGATTAATATTAAAAGATCAGGATAGGAATTACGAAAGAGAATGAAATTACAAAACTTCCTTTTAAAAAAATTGGGATTTTGGAAAACCTTACTGTCAATTCTCAAACGCTCTAATATCAGTCTCTCTTTTTGTCGCAAGGATCGATCAGCCTAGACATAGCATTGGCATGAAATGACAAAAAAGAAAGTAGAAAGTCAATCAAGGTCCAAAACTAGTGAATTTCTTAATTTTTATTATATGAAGTATCTAGGCCCAAAATGCACTTTTGTTTTTGGCATTCGGACCAACTAACCTTTAGCTTGTATGATTTCCTCTCCACCAAATAGACCTTTTGGATTCCATAGCAATCAGCCAGCATTTGTGTCAAGTACCCTCTTCCTGCTCCAAACTCAACCACCGCAGGTACACCATTGCCATTCCCAAAGAATCCATCATGATCAAACCCCTCACTTTCAATAGAATTTTTATCCAGTATCCCAAATTCTTCCAGGTTTGCAAGAATCGAGGCCTGTTGGGCCACATGCTTTTCTTGAAATGGCAATTTCCTGCAAACTACTACTCGGTTTAGATAACCAAACAACCCGTAGCAAAACCACAACAAAGAAAGGGGAGAAATAACAATCCTCTCCTGTGTTTCATTACATTCGACCTTGCATTCTCTGGAATTACAAAAACATTCCATCAAATTTCATATTATCAAAAATCTTTCTTTCATAGACTTAAATGTCCTAAATTTAATTTAACAAAGTTTAAGGTTTACCTTACCAATCACTTTCCATATAACTATCCCTAATTATATTTGAAGGCAATAAACATGTGTAATTTTGATCGAATCTTAAACGACAAGGGCCAAGCAATCTACATAGGTACTAATTATTGAGAATACAAGCTTTATAATCCACTTGCACTAAATGAAAATGCAGTGAAAATCGAAGTTCATAGATTACCCGTCAACTTGTCGTTTAATCCAAATGCCGCAAGCTTCTGGTACCTTATACGAGTCCCGAATATAGTGGCGTATGGATTCATGAAGGGACTCGATTTTTCGAATGAGTTCAGAGAATTGAGCAACACTCATGCTATAAACAGCGTTCCTCTTCAACTCTGAAGTAATCATTTTGCCATCTTCTTCTGTTTGATTTCCAGAATTGATGCCCTTTTGATAATAAGGTTGGAGAGTCAAGGATTGAACTTGCTTCAGTAAAGGGCATCTCTTTACATGTCCTTCCAGATTTTCTTTAAGTACAGAGCTGAAAAATCACACCGGCAATAAAAGGGAAAACAAAAAGAGTGAGGAAACTAACCAAAAATCGAACACAGAGAATACTTTTCTTCGAAAATGACTAATGTGAGATTGTTAAAAATAAAAATAAGAAGAAGCAGTTACTGTGAAGGGTCGATTGGGCATGGGATCCACTGGTCATCGGACCTGGGTTTGTGGTTGCCGCAGAACCTATCGAAATTCCATAAATATAACATATTAGAGAGAGAGAGAGAGAGAGAGAGAGAAATAGGCAAAATCAGAGACTCTAAGGACCGGAGAGAGAGAACTAACAGGGAATGATGGAGGCAAGCATTAGCACAAAATCGGTTCTTTTTGGGAAGCCAAAAATTGCAGTTCTTATCGACCTCCATTGTTGCTCTGCTTGATTAAGCCGTCAATGGTTTGTCTGGGACAACTCTAGTGGTAATATTGTACAGGATTAATTACAAAAAAACGCCTTGAACTATATTTTTTATAATACTTTATTCTTAATCTTTAAATAAGAAAATATTAATAAAAAAGTCCTCTCGATTATATTTTTTTAATGAAGATTCACATTTAAGATCTGTTTAATTCACTGATTCGAGTTTTTAATTTAAGTTGAGATGTAATTTTATGTGAGAATTTTAAATGTGACTGTTTCTAAGAGCATTTTACTGTAACAAAACTCAAATTTTAAAATCAAATCAGTGAAATGAACAGACATTAATATGTTATTTTCTATTATTTAGAAAACTCTAAGGTTTAAGTTTTAGTTTAAATTTAAAATTTTAATTATGATACATTAATTATTAATTTAATGTAATTTAAAAATTTTATAAATTTTTTTCGTAGAATAAAAAAGTTTATAAAGTTTTAATTAGTTTAAATTTAAATTAAATTTTAAACCATAGAATCATTACAATATCTTTAAAATAGTAAATTAAATGTCAATTTCAGTTAAAAATTTAATGGATGTAATTCATCAAAGAGAATGTAGGCTACATACAAGTGTTATAAAGAGTATAATTCAAAAAGAATTTATATAATTAATCCTTGCTTAAGAATAAATAATTGTAAGAAAAAATGGAAAAAAATTAGCTAAATTAGCATTTTTTATCATTTGCCGATCTTTTTCTATTTTACGAAAATAGTTAAAACTTCTTCTTATCTTACGAAATGATTTCGTTGACATTTATTTAAGCTTTTGCTAGTGTATCGGTGTAGCTTAGAGTTCCATGTGGGACTTAGTTGAGAGCTATTGGGGACAATCTATATTCACAACAATAAGTGATGGCTTATCATCTCTTCGTAGATATATCTTGGTATCGCTAATTTTCTTATATCACGTATCTAGACAATAATGTTTTTTCTTTCTCTGTTTTGGGGTTTTTTTTTTATCCCCTTTTTAAAAAAAAAAAAAAAAAAAAAAAAAAAAAAAAAAAAAAAGTCATAATTTATTGTGTTTGAAAGTGCAACATTCAACCGCTTCGATTCTACTTGACTATTCTTGTAGAGTTTTGAAAGCAGAACATGGTTTATATTCACCCTCTGCATAACTCCCATGGTGTAAGAAAGGCAACAATGATTTTGCTTGAGAACGTGTTACAAAGCAACGTCCACGATGTGGATTAAATAATGACCAGAATGTTTCGTAACATCCTATTATAAGTTCTGAAACACAATCAGTTCTTCACTAATTTAACCTCACAAAAGCACGAGGAAACAATCTGGGGAGAAAAGAATTCTTCGCTTTGACAATCATGGCATAAATCCCATAACATGGAACGTGAAACAATGCCATCCCAAAATACCTGTAAGCATGAAGGACTAGATTAGTTTAAGAAGATGCAAAAACATATACAAGCACGGAGAGGAATTATGCGGTTCATTCTTTGTATCTGCAATTGGAAGTGAAGTTACACGAGGTTGCATGTTTTCTATAGCCGTTATTCCCCGTAATCACCTCAAATGTCAGAGGTCAAATGTTCAAATCGAGGAAAAAAAAAAAAAAAAAAAGTAAAAGGTACACACATCATACCATAGGGGCGCCAATGGCGTATTGAGCTCGAGAAAAGGATATGGCCACCTACAATGGCCAGAAGTAGAACCAATTAGGTCCATGATATATATGTTTTTTAAAATATATAATGATGCTATTAAACCAGTATAATGAACAATGAAAATTCAAAAAGTTGGTTATTCTTACCATGTCATAAAACCACACGCGTGGACGATCCATTGGAATGTAATGTAGAGGCAGCTCCACAGAGCAAAATATGCAAATCCGGACCAGGTAAACGGCTGGAAAAAAATACGCAAGTCGTCATACTTGTTTCAGTTTACGTGGTAATGTAATAAAGGTTAGTAAAAATAGAAAATGTTTCTCGATTCAAAAGAAAAAGAGAGAGTGTTTTTAACAATAAAAGCTATATCTGCAATGAAAAAGTAGCCATAACAATAGAAAATGTGATTGTTGCACACGGCATAAGTAGGTTTCCCAATTCATAGAGATACTTACAAGGCCATTGAGTGCAGTATCCCCAATAAGGGAAACAGCATTTACAGTGTGTATAGCACCTATCAACTGCCAACAGCAATCAATTTCAGAAGCACTAGTATGTTAATGTACTTGAAGAAATCAATAAAGACATGGATCTTTGCTGGTGATCGGATTGATTCTAAGTGGGGCCAACTCACCAGGGTTAGTTCAAATTGCACGTTGGCTAGTAATGGAACTAAAAGACACCAAAATACTAGATCTGTCAACACAGAAGCGCCTGCACAAGTCTGTCATAGATATCATATATACATATATATATATATTATAAGTTTAGTAAGATTCGTTAACCAAACATCAACACGTCAACAAGATGGTATAGGAAATGTTCAATTGACAATTCAGCATATATAGTACTAACACTGATCAGTAAAAGAGAAATTACACCAATTGACTTAAACGACATTAGAGACTTTACAGAAAAGATACACACCAGACCATGAATCGACGAATTTATCACGCGACAAAAAAGGTAAGCAAATGCGAAATGTTTAATGGAATTAATCCTGGAGGACTAACCTGATACATCGCTTGCATTAGAGATCCCCAAGATCCAGCGTTTTGGTGAATCTCCTTTTGGGCATGGGCGCTTTGTAACTTAATCTTGTCTTTGAATTCTTCCTCCGTGTAAGTGCTCGCCCCATCTTCAGATGGGACTTTCTTTCTGGACATCCAACATCCATACGCTGACACACCAGTTGCTACCTGCACTCAAGTTTATAATAATATTTTTAAACCAAAACTTGTTTGGAGTACTATTACTATTTTATCGCTCTGACACGGTACAAAAGTTCTACCATATTGGCAATTTTTGTTGTCGTGATTGCAAGACATAATAGATAGCAAAGTTAGAAATTAGAATAATTAGTCAAGATGGAGCTGGACATACCGCAAAATAAAGCACAACTAAGGCAAAAGTCCACCTGTGGATTAATAAATTCACACAACATATAACATAAGGGTAAGAGCCGTAAGAGTAACCTCAATTATTAAAATACCCCATAATTGAGCTTTAAAGAATAAAATAGTGGAGAAAGAGAAGAGAAAAAAACTAACTGGGTGTAGAAAAAGAAGGCAAAGGCACCAGTGATAGCAACCATGTTATAGAGCAGAGAAGCCAAGAAAAGAAAAGAAAAGGCTCTGTAGAGAAGAAGCCAAAGAGGATTGAGATTTCTCCAACAAGAATTCCACAAATCAAAGGATCTGAGGACGGTGTGATTCTTCTTATTGTTCTGGTTTTTGATGTAGTTGAGAGCCACCATGGCTGGGATGACGATGATTGCAGCGCAGACAGGGACTTGCCATTGGACCCAGTACTCCAAACCTTTCTGCTGCTTCGACATTTCGTTTCAGAGACAGACCCAGGAAGGAAGAAACCTTTTTTTTTTTTTTTTTTTAGGAGTTCTGAATGTGATGATTGAAAGTGAAGAAGGTTAGTTGAGAAAATGAAAATTGATGATATGAAAAATACGAGGAGGAGGATGTCCAAGTCAAGAGAATGGCCAATGAATTTGTGTTGCTTCTGACTGTCTCATCTCACTCTTCTCTTCTCTTCTGTGTCTGTCCGTCCGTCTGTCTGTCGGTCGGTCTTTGGAATGGGAATGTCTTCGACGGCATCACACGTGCGTTGAGTCCAAAAAGGCCCAAACACAAAATTCAATTCTAACCCCGTAGTTGTTGGACTAGATGCTTAATTGGGTTAATTTCACTTTTTGGCCCCCAAACTATGCAGGTTGTCCTATTTTGACCTTTAAATTTTAAAATGTTGCAAATCTTACCCCCAAACTATGTGTATGAGGCAAGTTCAGGGGTCAAATGGAGCAAAGTGCATAATTTAGGGGCTAAAAATAAAATTAACCGAGAAAGAAATGTTAGATATCTTTTTTCATAAGAAATTAACAAGGGAATATTTATTTATTTAAGCGGATGGTAAGTAATATTTTTGAATTTTTTGCTTATGTTTTAATTTAATTTTTATTATTTTGTTTTTTGTTTATGTGTTTTCTTTCTCTCTTTCTCGATTTATTTATTCAACTCTCCCTTAAATTCATTCCATTAATTTTAGTAATTTAGCAGCATAATAAATCCAAATTTACACAAAATTGATATTTAGCAGCTTTTTCTCAAATTTTGGCTTTTAAATTTTATTATTTTCCGAAACTAGATTATTTCCCTCTTTCTTTAAATTTAGATTATTCTTGGAGCAGGTGATAATCGCAAGCTACTAGTTGTCTCTCCAGGAGGGATTTTCAATAAAATCAATACCCTTAAAATCAAATTAAACTGATCAGTTTCTATTCCGCTTATAAACTTTAACCAAGCATATATGAGTTGGTTTAGCAAAAAGTATATATGATTTGATTTGTTTTTTTATTAAAAAATTCAGCTGATTAAACTGTTTCAAGATAGATTAACCTTTTTTTTTTGTCTTTTTGTTTACGTGACGGTTTTCTCAATTAAATCGGTAAAAACTAGGTAATGTGGTTGATTTTTTTCCTCCA
Organism: Morus notabilis; assembly: GCF_000414095.1. Lineage (NCBI taxonomy): Eukaryota > Viridiplantae > Streptophyta > Magnoliopsida > Rosales > Moraceae > Morus > Morus notabilis. Next base: position 28,540 of record NW_010358720.1, on the reverse strand, counting down.
AAACGATCATGAACAACATCAATCTTTTTTCTAATACTTTCTTGAATAACTTCATCTCATTCTAGTGCTAATAGTTGCAATTTTTAGACTTTTGATGTTTGGAAATTCATTTAGTAAAAGTTAAACATCGAAGAAGCAGGATGGATGGAATGGAAGACATAACATCTAAAGTTAAGTTTAGCATATATAAAATACAAAAATTATTTTCTTAAAAGAATAATTGTAGAACCAAACTCCAAGTACGTGAAATTGTGGAACACAAACCTTTAGAGTAAGGGACAAAGCGAAGCGTTCCCTTCTTTATATACATCAGCAAAGCATCAAAACCAATAACATAAAATAAAAAAAAAAACAAATCTTCAATACCACTTCAAACCTTATGACTTTTGAGGTCAACAATGAAACTAATATGACCTTACTAAAGCATGGGGAAACCGTCTTGGTAGAATTGTGTATTTTGTTTTTATTATCAGTGCGTATATTCCATAGCAGGGTATGTGGACCACGGCCAGGAAAAAATACCTGTACAATAGACAAACACTTCTCTTTAGATTCTTTAAACACATAGTTCTAGGTGATAGAAAACAGGTTGATTATTGAATTTTCCTCTCCACTTTTAATTTTTTTTTTGGTAAATATCCTTTTTTTTTTTTTTTTATAATTCAATGCCATATAATTTGACCTTCATTGCACATCTCTCCCCTTTTAATGAAGTGAAAATATATAATAATGTCAGTTTTATCCTTTAAGCAGGGGGTAAAAAATTATTGTGTTAAGATTCTTATTAGATAAAAGTAACAATGGAAGAATAATTTTTCAAAAATAAATGAAAAATGGGTGCAGAGGGGTTTTACCACAAAGGAGCCCATGGTGTATCAAGCTCAAGAAAAGGATACGGCCACCTGCAATAGACAAAGTCATATGACTATATCTTGAACCCAAATGAGAGAATATTATTAATGTTTCTGAAAAATAGAACAATACATTTAATTTTGTTCCTACCATGAGAAACCACAGGCGTGGATGACCCATTGGAAAATGACATATAAACAGCTCCATAGCACAAAATATGATAGCCGGAACCAAGGAAAAGGCTGTAGAGCAAAGGAAAAACGTGGCACATTTAAAACCTCATATGGACATGTGTTCTGTAACATGTCATAATTTAGGATTTGTTTCTAAAATATAGCAGTGTTATACTTACTAGGCTATTTAGAGCAGTGTCCAGCAGAAGAAAAACTACGTTCAAAGTGTGCATGCAACCCATTAACTGCCACTCATTTCATACATACGTCAAGATAAATTAAGTCAGTGAGGAATGATTATATTAACATTAATAAATAACTAGAACAAATTGATGACAACATTCAACTTTGGGTAATTAGAGAGGTTTCAACTTTGTATATCAACAAGAAATTAAATTGTTGTGAGAATATAATTCTTCTCTTACCAAATTTAGTCCAAGACGGGCATTTGATAAAAATGGGACAATGACACACCAAAATACAATATCAGTGAGGATAACAGCTCCTGCACAAGTCTGTTACAACAACTGAATAATGCATCAGCCTTTGATCTGAACATAATTTAAGATCCAATAAACACACTGATTACCTGGAAAGAAATTTGCATAAGATATCCCCAAAATCCGGCTTTTTTCCGAATCTCTTGGCTTTGCAACTTGATCCCAACCTTGATTTCTTTTGCCTTGTGAGCATTACTGGTTTCAGTTCTTGTCTCTTCAATGCCACTCCTTAGGAAATCTATTGTTTCTTCATTTTCAGGATGAGGTTGGTTTGAGGAAAGCCAACATCCATATGCAGATACAATGATCCCCAACTACACATACAATTATAAATATACTTAAAAAAAACACATGATTATTTGTTGATAAGGGCAAAATATGAGAATGAGAAACGACGACATACCCCAAAATAGACTATGACTAATGCAAAAGTCCACCTGCAGAAAAGTTAAAAAGTACACAAAAAAGGAGTTGGAGATTAGGCCACTTATTTGATTGCCAACATAAAAGATCAAAACATGACATCTATTGAACTAGACACGTAGAAGAAAAGTGAATCTACTTAACAAATAAATGTTTTACACGCTTTCCTGTCTTAATTGCAGCTAAATGGCAGATAGAAATTCATCTTAATGATCAGTACAGGCAATATAAAGCAAAAACTTTGAATGAAGTAACATATGATGCAGTATTATGAGAGCAAATTGCTTCTGAAGTTCAACATGCCAAATTCTACTACTGACCTATCATTATTTCTCAAGTAGGTAGATAAGCTAAAGGCAATCTTTGAGTCTTGTCCACATATACCAGAGGAGAAAAGAATTACATAAAACATCAACCTTATGTGGTTGCAAGCCTTGCAGTAAATCTACTCACACATCCAATATTGAGGTCTATAATTCAAATCTCTCCACCCCAAGTTGAAAAAACGAAAGATTGAACTTCATCAAATTTTAAATGTCAAAGGTCAATTATGTGCATCACTTACTCGGTGTAGTAGAGGAAAATGGTTGCGTCCCATTCGACGACGTCCCAGGCCAAGAAGCCAGCCAAGACGAGAAAAGAGAGGAGGCGTGTTAGCAAGAGCCACTTAGGGTGAACTTCTTTCCAACAGCTCCTCCATAACTGGGAACCTCTCAGATGACCACTCTGCAATGCACTCACAAACGACTCGCTGACTGGCCGAGCCACTAGAAGGCTCTCATACATGGTGGTGCTGCTGCCGTCTTCTAATCTTGAAGAAGAGCCCCCTTCTTTCTTCAAAATCACCCATAAAGCACTGCACAAGGAGACCACTACAATGCCAAAAGACACAATATCATACCAATATAGCTGCAGTCCCATATGTCAGTCGTGTTGTTCCTTGAGATCCAAGTCTCAAGACTACCCAGATCTTCAATTCTTTAGAAGTGTTCGCCTTGGAGATTTCGATCATTATTGGATGCACTTTGCCGTGGTCCTTGAACTTTGTTTAGTTGGGAGAGACTAGTTACAGTTGATAGTTTGATATGGACTGTTAGTTTTGACTGTTTGGTCTTGTTTGGGTGGCCATTTTTTTTTTTTTAATATTTTTGTAAGGTTTGTTTTAGAGGTGTTAGTTATGTTGACGCAGGCATAAAAGATGGAAGGTGGCAGAGTAATTTGATAATGAAAAAAAGGAAGCATCAAATGTACGACAATTCCACCTTTCTACATATTTGAAGATGTTTGCTTCATTAAAATAATACAAAATTATGTTACTTTATTTAGTCAAATTGTGATTTGAAATGTCATCTTCAAGATCTGATCTTGGGTCCAAAGCATAGGAGGTAGGACATGTTCGTGAATATTAGAAGTTCCAACAAAGTAAAAGTAAATTTTTGATAGAAGTTCCAACATTGGAAGCTAGCATGTGTTTTAGAAGCCCACTTTGGAGAACAAAAAAAAAAAAAGTTAAAGATTTTGCGACATACATAGGTGGTATTGTAAATATTAAAAAAAAACGGTGGAAGTTATAGATTTCTTTAGTATTTTAGAATAAGTTAGACCTGATCAGATCAGCTTTGTCAAGTAGAAATTCACTACAACCTCCACAGTCCACATTCAACAATTTGACATAACAGTTTGGCTAGTTAGTAGAGTGTAAACTTGAGTTTCTTTGAGTGTGAGAATTGTATAGATTTTGAGATATAAAACTTGGAAAGATCAATATACACCACACCTGACACTAATGTATGACATGTAGTTACATTGAACAATATGTGAAATAATAATTCAATAGGCGATTAATTAGTGAACAGATAAGTTGAAATTAACACGTGCTTTGACACATGGAAATTGGAAAGTTTATATCATTTAATAATGATGTAGAAGACAGATTTCATGAGCTGAATCTGGCCAGGAAAAAATATATTAAAGTTAGATTAAGAATTAAGATACAATGCACTTGAAACCTACATTACAAGAAAAATGCAAATTTACTTGTACTTATTCAACACCAGAAAAGTTTGTCTTCTTTTGCATCACAAATTGGGGATTAATTATACCTCACAAACACAACCCCAAATGACGGGGAGAACAAGGGGGAAAAAAAAGTAGAAAATTATAAAATGGGGGAGACTCTAGACGTAATATGCAGACAAGACAAAAATGATGGTTCTATGAAATGGACAATCAATCCAAGAAAGGAAAAAAAAAAAAAAAAAAAAAGAAGGAAAGATAGCACTGCAGATCGCAAGGAAAATGCACATGGAAAGTGCTGGTAACAAGGTTTGACTTTGAAAGCAAAACTTATTTTTCTATAGTAATATATTAGAATTACAAAAGAAAATTAATGCCAAAAACATACACAGATTAAACATTGCGTTGGCTTTGCTAGAGCAGCTTAAAAAACTCCACCAAAAGCGCAGCCTCAAACGGCAGAGTAACCATGAGCAACAACCGTGAAGCCTCCATCCACAACCAAGTTGTGTCCACTCACATACTCCGACTCATCACTCGCAAGAAACAATGCAGCCTCCGCCACGTGCCTTGCCTTCAACGCCACCCCCTTCAAGTTCGCCGCTGCCGAGATATTCGTCTCCACCTCCTCCGGCTGCAGGTTGTACGCCCGACATGCCAGAGGCGTCGCCACCCCGTAAGGCGACACGCTGTTCACCCTGATACCGTGCGCCCCGAGCTCGCTGCAGGCTGTCCTGACCAGCCCCACCAGCGCGTGCTTTGACACTGAGTACGAGTGGGGGCCGGTGCCTCCAAGCGACGCCGACACACTCGCAGTGCAGATGAGCGACCCACGGGTGCCACGAGCCACCATAACCCGTGCCGCGTGCTTGAATGTCGCCGCAACGCCGCGTACGTTTGTCGCCATGGTGTGGTCGAAGCCGTCTAAGTCAAGGTCCATGATGCTTGTCAAAGGGCCTATATTATCAAGACAAAAATCGTCGTATCATTTTTAACATAAATAAATGTGTGTAAACAAACTAAAATTAGTATTCAAAATATTTAGCTGCATCCTTGCCTATTATCCCTGCGTTGCTGAATAAGATATCCAATTTGCCATACTTTTCCAATGTGTAATTCACCGTTGCCTCAACTTGCTTCTCGTCTCTAACGTCGCAGTGATGGTAAGTCACCTTTTCTGAGCCTATTGATTGAACTACTTGCTGGCCTAATCCGTCTTGTACATCGGCGGCCACGACGAAGGCCCCATTGGCGGCGAAGAGTCTCACCGTCTCCTCGCCTATGCCGCTGGCTGCGCCGGTGACAAGGGCCACTTTGCCCTCCAACCTGAGAGGTGATCATGGTGACCGTTTTTCATGTTGTAACAATGAGAGTGTAACAAAAGTACGCTGATTTTAGGCAAATCGAGTAGAAATGTAAGGTAAAGGACTAATAATAAAGAGAGAAATATTCTTACCTTGATTTGGACATATTGTTAAGGGAAGTCCCTGTTCTCTTTGAGAGTTGAGAAGGGCAATTTCTTAAACTTAATTCCAAATAAAAGGCTCTTGGATCTAGTGTCTATATATAGTGCATTACGCTCCCATGGTCCTATATATAAAAAAAAATATAGATTTAAGGTTTTAGAATAGGGTGCGGTGAGTTTAAGGCATTGGCATGTGAGCAGAAAATTCTATGACGTGATATTTATATAATTTTGATTTCTATATGTATACATGTTATCGATATTGAATAATTTGATTTCTATATATGGCTTTTCGTACTTCCATGGAAAGGCTGCCTTCAGCAATTTTCAGCGTTGTGAAACTATCTGAAACCATTGGAAATTGGTCTTCTTAATGCTAAGGAGTTCGGCGTCTGCAGTTATTCAAATTTTATTTATTTATTTATTTATTATTTAGTTTTGCCTGGATCCAGTGTCTGGCCATGACGAAATTAAGGCTTTTTTCTTTAAAAAAAGAAAAAAAAAATTAAATAAGATGGTGCAACTAGGCGTCTAGTTTATTGGATTCAACATGTCACACTGTTAGGATATTTTCAATTTCACATGGTTGACACAGGAAAGGTTTTGACCGTGGACATATAGAAAACAACATCAAGGTTAGGAAGCTACTTAATAATATTTTCAAGGGGATTGCTGCATACTTATTCGTGTAGAATTTAATTAACTAATGCACTTTAAGAAATGGGGATGTGTTTTAATATATGTAATCGCTTGAGATTGATAGTTAGAAACTTAAAATTAATCACATAATGGTTTAAGGAAAAAAAGTTACCTGGTTTAACATGATCCACACACCCGCCTCAAAATAGATATTAAAAACAAATATATATATATATAAAAAAAAATCTATTAATGTGATAGGATCCAATGTCCACGTGTCTATAAAACAGACCACATGCATTGCTTGAAGGCCATGCCATAGATTAGGTTCTAATATATATAGGCTGCGGTGCTCGAGCACTCTATCGGTCCTTCACTAATTAAGAAAGAAGCTTTGAACAATTTTGTAATAAGTACCAGGTTATACGGAGATGTTTTCAAGTTCATAAAACAATTGCACATGGGATTAATCATTCATATGCACCCCATCAGCCGAAAGCAGACTGATTAATACACATTACTTCATCAAAAAGTGCAAATAATTAGTTGGTCATTCCAAAAAAAAAAAAAAAAAAAAAAGGTCACATCTAATAAGTTTACCAATGAATTATGCCAACTCTTTTTCTTTTTTTTTTAATGAATAAAAAAACAAGTTGAATGGGCTAGGAGGAAAGTCAAATATTGGAATTGGGCTATAGATGGATCAAGCACGCATTGGGCCCATCCCCATTTCACTCGCTTTCGACCAAGGTTGTTGTCGTTTTAAATCTCATTGCCGCTTGTTCACTTCATTGTCATTTTTTTTCCCTATGTTCTAAAGGAAGATTTTCTAAACATTGCTACAATGGATCAATCAAATTGGTACAACCACCATCACAGTTTATAAAGATAATAGATACTTAATTTTATCAGTGTCAAGTACCTGTATGATATTCTAAAGACCAATAACAGACTCAATATCTTAAAATTATAAGTCCATTCTCATTATATAGATCGAAAGACTCGTCCTTTTTGTTTCTAAACCCAATATGGTACTAGGTTTTTTTTTTTTTTTTTTTGACTTAAGTTATGACGCCAGTGTCAACTAGAAATAAAGATTCTCGGTTCCTTCTATAGGTTTAAGACTGATCCTTCTGATTCCGAACCAATGTGAGACTAGGCCTTTTTTTAATTATTTTTTCCAAAGGTTGAACACATTTTTGGTGTCGAAAGATAACGACTGCGATGGAAAAGAGGAAGCTACGTTAACAACCTCAGTCAAACTAAAAGGTGATCAAGAAATGAATATCAGTGTGTAGAGAACTTGATGTTCTCGTTAGGGAGCAAGTACGAAGATTGGGGACTTTACCAATAGTACTATAGTGATGCAAGAACCACTGGATCATCTTCTTTTTCGTGTTAGAAATATTTAGAAATACAAATAATAAAAGTGGAATCCATAGATTGTACCTACATCCATAACAGTTAGACTCAAAAGCTTGTCAGAAATAATCACGATCTCAAGAGTAATAGAATTTTGAAAGTAGGATAATTTGGCTAGTCTATTCAAGCCCTAGTATCCATGCAAGATACCATTCTCATGAACTCCATTGTAGATCAAAACATTTACGTATAATTTTCTTCACTGTCTTCTTCCCACATATAAGAAAACATGTAGATAGAAGTTAATTTGATATAGAAACATAAGCCAAAAAAATAAAAAAAAATAAAAAACCTAAACGGTTGGAAGATAAGCAAAAAAAAATGCATATATTGACACGTCTGAAGTAGAAAAATCGATAGATATGTTGACACATCAAAAATTACAAAATCGACTACAATCATAAAACTGATAAGAACGACAATGTGTAATTTACTTTAGCTTTGATGTTTGTTTTCATTCCCTAAAACGCAGTACTTATTGTGTAATTTCTATTCAATCAATGGTTGAATAAAAAGTGAACTAGTTAAATAGTCATTTAATTTTAAAACTGGTATTAATTAAGATTTTCTCTCCTTAACTTATCTATCTCAATGTTCTAAAATTTAATTTTTAGATTATTATCCATGATATCCCTTGAATTTTAAAGTTATTCTCATATCACTCCCTGAACTTTAAAAACTCTCATTTTGTCCCTTAACTTTGAATTGTTTTCACTTAACTCCTTCTGTTGTAATTTTTGTTAAAAACAAATATAAAAAAAAAAAAGAATAACGAAGTTATTTGGTCTTTTTGTTTGGATTTCTGTTAAAAAGAAACAGATAAAAACTACATGATCACACTTAACTTTCTCTTTCAAAAATTTCAACAAAAGAGGATAAATGAGAACAATTCAAAGTTTATGGGGTAAATTGAGAGTTTTTAAAATTTAAGAGGCAAATTAAGAATAACCCAAAATTTAAGGGGTGCTGTTGAGAATAATCCTTAATTTTAATACCACCATCCCATTATAAAAACATATTCTTCTATTGACCCTAATGCAACTCACTCATTAATTAAAGGAAAAAAAAAAAAAAGAGCCTCCTACTAACTCCTATTTGATCTATGTTATACTATTTTGTTGATCTGATCATGGGTAAAACGTTTGAGATCTTTTATGTTATAATAGTATTGATGTTTAAGTATTTTATAAAGTTGAATGCTTACTCATCAAAATAAAATAAAAAAATAAAGTAATCCATAAAGTTTACTTTTATTTTATTATTTTAGTAATCAATCATATACCGAAGTTAAAATTATTTGAATGTTAGTCATACATCGAATAAAATACTCACGTTAAACATCGAGAGACGAAAAATAACTTTAGAAAATATTTGAATTTAGTTTTAAAAACATTATAAATGATTAAATAGAGGGGTATTTTAGTCAAAACATATAGTATTCCAATTATTTCAAAAATGGAATTTGAATAAGTTATCTCTTGTTTGCAGATGATAGTGTAATTTTCAGTAAAGCCGATCTCCGAAGTTGTAGGGCTATGAAGGATGTCTTGGCAACCTATGAGAAAGCTTCGGGACAGGTAATTAATTTGCAAAAGTCTATGATCACGTTTAGTCCAAATGCGTCTGATGAGGTAAGAAGTGAAATTTCTGATGTCTTGGGGTTAGCTTCTGACAATTCCCATAATAGATATCTTGGCTTACCTGCTTTCATAGGCCGAGATAAACTTTGCAGGGCAAAACTCGATTGGGGGGATGGGATTCCGGGACCTTGCGGCTTTTAATCGGGCTCTTCTCTCCAAACAAGCATGGCGGCTTTTAATAAAGTAACAATCCGAGGCTCAGAAATTACAAAGGCCATGGATAAAAAGCCAAATATTTCCACCCAACAGATCTTTTCGAGGCTCGGATAGGCTGCAACCCCTCTTTTGTTTGGAGAAGCATTGTTTGTGCGGAGAGGGGTTTGATGGCAAATTGGCAATGGTGCTTCTGTTCGGGTTTTTAAAGACCAAAACCAACTTTGTTGCAATCGGAACACTGATGCGCTGCTGGTTTCTTCTCTTATCTTTAAAGGAGAGTGGGATTATTGACTGAGGTCATTTTCGGGATTCCTCTAGGTTCTTCTAGGGGAGACGACATTCTGGTGTGGCATTATGATAGTAAGGGAGAGTACACTGTCCGTTCTGGTTACAAGCTCGAAATGGTTTCAAGAGGCGAGAGTAGTAGTTATTTGGAAGGCCAGAATTCCTAATAAAGTTAAAAGTCCATGTTCATGAAGGAATTCCCACACTCTCCCGCTTGAGAAGTAGAGGGATTGATTGTGAGGAGTGTTGTGTTCGATGTGGAGGAAAGTGTTATTCATGTTTTTAAGCAGTGTGTTTGGGCACAGGAGATCTGGTAAAACAGTTCCCTTTGGCCTATAATTCAAAGTTTCAAGGACTGCACACGTCAGGGTAAAAGTGAAGACTTAAAAGAGATTTTTTGTATGCTACTTTGGAGCATTTGGACATCTCGCGACGCATCAACAGTGCTTTGAAGAACCTTCAGTGTGTGTTGCACGAGCTGGTAGATTGTTGGGTGAGTTCCAGCGCGTCTGTATCGAGTTTGTTGGTGATGATGGCGCCAATACATCTTGACTTTCCTCTGGAGTGCAGCTAGCCGTTTGGGAGGATTTGGGATAGTTTGTTTCCTTTTCATTGGGAGCTTGAGAGACGTCCGAATGAGCCTCGACAATGTCTACAGAACCGATGGAGGCCACCACCGGTCGATTTTGTTAAAATAAACGTGGCTGCCTCAGTAAAAATGACTGGTGATTGGGTGGGAGTTGGAGCAGTCATACGTGATTCAAATGGTTATGTTTTGAGTGCTTTGGCAAAAGCAAGTCCCGGGACACTTTGATCCCTACTTGGCGGAGTGCATGGCTGTTCGTGAAGGGATCAAGCTAGCAAGGTTATGTGGTTTCTCAAGTTGGATTTTAGAGACAGATGCTATCAATATCGATGTTGTCCGTGCCCTTCAAGCTTGTTCACCGCGCTCCCCTGAGGCAAATATCATCTTGGATATTGCAAATTTTGTATCTAAAGCTTTTAGTGGTAATGTTTGCTACATCTCCCGAAGCAGGAATCAGGTAGCCAACTATTTGACTAATCTTGCTTTTTTACGTTCAACGTCGTCTCTTTGGATTGATGTTATCCCTCTATTGTATTAGGGACCTTATTCCCATTTCATTGTATTCCTACTCTTCATATTCTCATTTCATTCATCAAACTAAACATCACCTTAGATCTGAAACTTTGTTACGTCCTCGCTTAATTTTGTTTTTAATTTAATTCGTGAAGAATGAAGATGCCCACACCTTGCGAAGAATTAATACCAGTTTCTGAACACTTGGCATTAGAATTTAGAACCAACTACCAACTGGTGAGAAATCATGTTTTTTCTTTAGTTTCTCTTTATTCAGGCTTATCGGAGAATTGGCTTTGAAAAACACACTTGAATTCGGATTTCTGATGCGTACCTATTGTCAGGAAGTTGAAAAGTTCATAAAATAAGATTTTTTTTTTCTCTTTTTAACAGCCCAAAGATGTTAAGGAGCACAGTGCACATAAGCAGTACTTCTTTACCTGCCTTCTACATACAAATAATAAAGTAATGTATAGATGCAACAACAAATAAAGGTAACGAATAAACAAGGAGAGATCACAGCAGCTTCAAATTATGACCAAATTAGATTTGAACACTTTGGCTACTTTTTCTACAATATAAAGACAATTTTTTTTTTTCTTTCCTGCGAGAAGCAGACAATATCACTAAGAAGAAGATCCGAGGAAGCCACACTGCTTTTTAGCATGATCCGGTATTAGCTTTACAAGCATCTCCGCTGGTACACCCTTCAGTTCTGATTGATATCAACAACGTCAACAATCATCAGTTTATATCTAGTAACATAAACAATTAAATAGTCGAAAGAACAACACAACAACATTAATCCTCACCGTGAGACTTAAAGTTAAATAATGGAGGAAGATAACGTCCGTTCGGCAGGCGGGTGTTCGGGTCTCGCAGCTCATCGAAAAACGGATGGACTAAAGCCTCTAACTGAATTGTAATGCAAGTATTAACAACTAAGCACATGTCATAATAAGGAAACAACAGACCCCAATATAATACTTACAGCCGTGCTTCTAAGGTTTGGTGAGTACTGTAGTAGTCTTGAGACAAGATCCACGGCTTCAGGTGGCATTCGCTTGTGGAATATCTGTGTTCAATAATAGAATTAAGTCCTGATTTTGATTTGACTTTTTCAACCAAAAAAAAAGGAACAAAATATAATGAATAAACATCATTGTATATATCATGTTGAGAAAGCAAATACCTTATGCCATGGATGGGCTTTAATTTGGGGAAATTTGAACTCTGTGTAGTGAGGATTCATGCACTTGATTTCCTCCCTTGTTGGGGTGCCTAACACCTGCAAGAGATGATAAAAATTCAGAAAATCTGTAGAGAGGTGATAACTGGATATTTGTCACATCTTTTGCCAAATATCTGCCATTCTTTTCATTTAAAAAAAATAGAAATAAAAACATCGCATTCGCGTTCACCTTAATTATTTCGACGAGCTGATCAACTCCACTATCTCCCGGAAAGAGAGGCTGGGAAAAGCAAAGTAACTTATAAGATTCATTTGAATAGATAAAACAAAAGATAAACAAAATCGACCAAATAGAAACACAACACTCACCTGTCCAAGCATCAATTCAGCTAGAACACAGCCAGCAGACCAGATATCAATTGCTGTACTGTACTCAGTTGCCCCAAATATCAGCTCAGGTGCTCGATAGTACCTAGAGCAGATGTAAGATATATTTGGCTCCCCTCTCACCTGCAAATTTATACCCAAATTCAGTATTATAGGTCATTATAGCCAAAATAAATTATCACAAGTCAGGATGAACAGAAACAAACCAAGACTTTAGCACTTCCAAAATCGCAAAGTTTAAGTTGGTGAGTATGAGGATTGACCTGTTACAAAGAGAAAAATAAAGACAATTCAGTCATACTAATTCCCTTAATCTGTACACAGCTAAAACACGTCATGCTACTTTCTTTTATACGCTAAAGAAGCTAGTTACAAGGAAACACGTGCTTTATGGCCATATACAGACTTAATTCACATACATACACATACCTTACTTAGTGTTCCCCAGTTTGACTTACATGATTCCAATGGGTTACCAAAATCCCTTAATTATTAAAGTTCCCCTTTCTCCAAACTTCAAGTATATTAATCTATGCAAGAAAACGTACATTAAGAACAAATGCCGACTTACCAACAAATTTTGAGGCTTTATGTCCCTGTGACACACTCCAATGCTGTTGTGAATGTAATTAAGTGCTCTACAAATCTAGAAAAGTAAAACAATAAAATTATGTAAGTTTCATAATGGTTTCACTATACCGCTATGTATGTCCAAGAATTCTTTCTTCAGTTCCTCAATGGAATTAAAGCAGAACTAGAGTCAACATATACCTGGTAAAAATAGAGTTTAACGTATATCAACGGCATCCTTTGGTTCATCTTGGAGTAGTGTTTAATCACCCGATGGACCGTCTCAGGGACATACTCAAGTACAAGATTAAGATAGAGCTCGTCTTTTTCAGTAGTTGAAAAGAAACAGTGCTTCAGAGACACAACATTTGGGTGGTCTAGAAGACGCATGGTTTGCAACTCCCGATTCTTGTACCTCTTGTCTTGAAGAACTTTTTTAATGGCAACCGTTTCCCCAGTTTCCAAGCACTTTGCCTGCAGAACCTCAATAAAGCTTCGCTCAGGATCTTGAACAGAACCATGATATCAAAATAACCCAATCACAGCGTCAAGCACTTGACTACAATTACTAAACTCGCTAAAATTTATGCCTCTGTAATGTAGCGACGCACCTGGAAAACTACTCCAAAAGATCCATGTCCAACAACACGCTCAGCCATATAGCTTATCGTCTACAATCATCAACGGAATATCATATCAGTACACTGGACGTTTTGCAACAATTACACATATTTCCAGAACAGGAAAAAAATGTCGAAAAAATAACCTGCTTTGGCTGGCCATTTTTTCCACCAATTGTAGTGACAATAATATGACCTGTCTCCGTCCCATTTCCATCAACAATGGTTGCTTCCACTTCCTATAAGAAAGAATTCACACGAATTATTTCATCCCTATAAAGATACAGCTTCACCAAAATCACGAATACATACATAGCCTAGGAAGAAAACAGAAAGATATGGTTTTTTACCTTTTCATCTCTAATTTTCATGTCATTCATCTCATCAGGCAATCTATCAACACCAGCAGCGTTCCCACTGGATTCTCTTACAACGCCAGAAGCAGGAACTACGCTTACAGACGCCATTGGCTCAAAGGGAAAGGAGGAAAAAAAAAAAAAAAAAAAACTCCCAATAATCCTTCTCTAAATTTCAGTAAAGCAAATCAATTATTACCTGCAAAGTACAATAAGATCGTGTAAGAATAGGCAAATAACAGAAAAACATAATTGACGTGCAACGATACATTAGCTAGGAATAACTGCATTTAAATTTCACAATAATAAAGGCTCATTTTTTGGATGCATAAAGAGGGAAAAATAAAAAGTGAAAAGGGTCAATGAACAACGTTCGGCTGCGATAACTAACATGTAAAAGTGCGAGCTAGCCTGCAACTATATAACTCAATACTCGACCAAAAATAAACATTTTAGGAGACAAGTGGGCTTATTTGAAAAGGAAAAAAAAAATACAATGCTAAATTTGCACGAAATAAAGAAAAAAATTACTTTTCTTTCTAATGTTACTGAAAGCAAAAAATAAAAAAAATAAAAAAATAAAAAAATAAAAATAAAATAAGAACTGCCAAAATCAGCCTAGTAAAGGAGAATCTAAGCGCCTCTCTATCGGCAATCAAACGATCGGACAAGGCTCTCCGTCACACATCGGAGACAACACGAAAAAACTGAAAACGGGAAGGAAACAATTATGAAAAATGAGATAAAAAGTAGAATAAGATGATGAGAAACCCTAGAAAAGGATCTATATCTATATGGAAAAATCAGCCAATTTTGGAGGGAAATGGTTAACCATAAATAACGACAAAAGGAAAAACCTGATCCAAAAGCCAAGCACATCACAAACACAAACACATTTTACAAAAAAAAAAAAAAAAGAAAAAAGAAAAAAAGAAGAGAAATTTACCAATGAAAGGATTGAGTGTGTAAAGGAAGCGAAAGTGGAGGCGGATTCATGACGCGAAAAAAATGGAGGAAGGAAGAAAGATGGGTAGATAGATAGATAGATCTAAAAGGATTAAGATTTGAGAAGTAAATCGGTTTGCTTTGATCTTCACTTGTTCAAAAAGGAAGATTGATTTTAGAGAGAGAAAAGGGAAAGAGAGAGGGAGAGAAAATGTGAAAAATGAAACGCATTGATTGGGGGTGACGGTGTTGGTAAAGAAGACTATGGGAAAGGGTGATGGATTGGTGGACAGACGGTCAAAAAAACACACACCGAAAGAGCCCTGCCCAGTCAACTGCTCAGCCCCCAAAAAAACGTGAAGGAGTTTTTCATTAATTTATTAATTAAAATTAACTCGTCGCTTGCTTTTGCTCGCTTTTTGCTTTGGAGATTCAACTTTCAACAGTCTTCTTCTGCTTTTTGACCGTTCAACTCAACCCATCCCCATCCCCCACCCGCTGGGCCCCACATCCCTCCCACCCTTTCAAAATTTTCATTTATTAAGGCAGTTGCTGTTGTTTCTTTTCTTACTAATGGGCCAATCCTACTTTTCCCTCTTTTCTTATTGGGTTAGACCTGGAATTGGAACTGCTCTTGCTCACTGCTCCACAATCACGATGAGGCCTTAATTATTGGACAGCATTTTTCTTTTTCATAATAAAGAGTTATCAGCATTATTAGGCACCGAATTCTTCATAGATTATTTTTCAATTTTTGATTTTTTTTTTTTGGATATTTTTGATCCTTCACACTAAGTCATTCGTTAATTTTAAAGATGTAGAAGAGCAAAACATTAGATTTCATTTAAAGAAAATGAAAATATGTCTTTTCATATTCAAAGTACACTACCTACTTGACTGGTCCAACAAATTTGAACAATAACGTCTCTTATTATTATTATTGTTATTGGTTAGTTCTTACTGGTGGCCCTAGAAAATTGCATTAAATTCAGTTGAATACTTGTTTAATTATGTTTCTTGACAATCCATATTATATATGAATGTGAATCCAACCTCACCCTTATAAATGAGTTTAATATTAGGCATGTCATGCATGGCAGTTTTGGGATAGACTCTAAGCGAATTAATATTAATATTAATAGTAATAAATAAAATCCAACAAAATTAATGGCCCCACGGCTCATGTAGTGCCACGTTAGTCCTACAATTATTAATGACTACCCAAAAAAAATGGCTCGTGGCATTTTCTTTGGAACTATAACATGTTCATTTTGATAATTTCTTGGACACTTCTTCTTTTATTTATTATTATTTTTTTGTACTTTAGAAGAATCCTTTATTGGACACTTAGCCAGATTTCCAATCTATGCTATTTTGTTACTCGCCAAAAACAAAAGATCCACCATATTTTGATTTTTTTTCCCCTTTTTACGGTATTTTTTTTTTCCTGGCTTCAAGGATAATGGTTTGTTTGTGTCTAGACTACAAGCAACGGTATGTATTTTCTACTAATTATGATGATAATTAACATTTTTCATCTTGCATAAGGAACAAAAAAAAAAAACTGTTATTTTTCTTAAACCACTTTAAAAGTTAGAATTCCACGAGTTAGAAAGGTTTCTCTAGTTTTTATATATATATGTATATATTTATTCTTTAATTATTTTTGGCTAAAGAATTCTACTTGTTAGTTGTTACTTTCATCTAACTCACTCTATTTTTCTTCTTTCCGTAGCTAACAATATTAAACCCAGGAGGACAGTTGTTAGGTCTCTACGTAAGTCTTTTTAACTGCAATGATAATCTTTTTTTTGGCTATAAAAGGAGAAAAAAGAATCCTGTGTAATAAAACAAAAAATATACTCTTTTTAATGCTGATAACGTGTTTAATACAACTTTTATAACTGCAATGATAATCTTTTTTTTTTCCTTTATTTTGAACTTAGGTGTGGTTTTGCTTGCTGAAAATCAAATAGTTATATAATAATACTTTTTTTTTTTTGCTCTGAATACCAAGAAGTTACATTAGTATTGGATTTTTTTTTTTTTTTGCTTTTTTCATTTAAATATTGCGAGGAATCTAGTGGAATCCACAACTACCGAGTTAATTAGTAAATAAATCTAACTTATGCAATTTTTTTTAAAAAAAAATCCAACTTATGCAAATTATAAAAAATAATATATTAAGGGATCATTCGATGCTTTGAATTTGTTTAAAGCTTGACTAGTTTTGAGTCATATGGATCATTGTTGATGTTTGTAGTTCCTTAAATTAAAATATATATTTTCCTAAAAAAAATACTTAAATAGAGAAAAAGAACAAAAGAATATTAGAGATAAGATATCGATTGCCGAATTTCCAATATTGAAGATAGATAAGAGTTACCCCATGGCATATTTTTCATTTGATGCATTCCACGAGGAATTCGATTTTTTTTAATAAAAAAAAAGGACCAAATATAAATTCAACCAATATCACATCTAATCTAAACAATGAACTCGTTCAAACTTCAAAGTTAGGAAAGTTTTAAGGAGCGCAACTATGACTTTTTTTTTTCTTTTAATTTAATGCACTCCCTCGTTATGCTATGTTTAGTAAGAAGGAAAGAAAATATGATAGAAATGAAATATGGAAGTGATAGAAAATATCAATGATAGAAATGAAATTGATTTTCTTTTATGTTGTTTGGTATGAGAAGATGAAAAGAAAATGAGCTTACCTTCACTTGTTTGGTATTGGAAGTTAAATTGGGAAGAAAAAAAAAATCTTACTCGTAAATTACTTTTATACCCTTAAATTTTTTGCTTGGATATTGATGGAGAAAAGAGTAATCTAGTAACTTTGCTCACTTTAATGAGTTGTCTCCATTTTTTATCCCATTTTCTGCCCACTTTTGAAAAGAAAAAAAATGGTAGGGCCCACATATATTATTTTCCGCTCTATTTTCTCTTCCTTTTTCTTTTCTCTCATACCAAACAACTTATATTTTCATTTTTCCTTCCAAAATCTCTCCACCTTTTTCTTTCCTTCTACTTTTCTTTCCTACCAAAATATATATATATATAACCTGAGTTTGTTGTTGTCCACTGAAAAGAGTTGCTTCCTCAACACAAACATTATGAGAAATGGCAATGTGGAATACTTTATTGGGAGAAAGAGAAAAATAGATCAAAATTTTAGATGAATTAAAATTAATAGGTTAATAGTTTACATAGGTTAATAAATAGGTTAAATTACTATTTTTGTCTATAACTTGTCTGATTATAAACCATAACTTGACAAGTTATTGTCCATAAATCACGGTTTTTGTCTATAACTTTTTTAACTATGAATCATAACTTGACAAGTTTATCCATAACTTATCTAATTATGAACCATAACTTGACAAATTATAATCTATTAATTTCTATAACTAAAAATTAACCTATATACTTCTTTAAATTTTTATATTTGCCTATTTTTTACTATTTCCGTACTTTCTTCATCACGGAAACATATGGGTCGAAGGCTTAAATTTGTTGTCCACCGAAAATAGTGGCTTCCTTACCCATACATGACGTCTAAATGGCTAATGGCTATATTGGTTTATGGATCTATTTCTGAACACTTGGTTGCGGCCCAAATAAGATCTTTTCCTGAACTCTTGGATGAAGGCCCAAATATCTGAACACTTTTAAGTGCATGATCAGATTTTCACTATTTATAACTTTTTTAATCAAATAATTATACTAATAAAAAAATATTTATAAAAAATAAAGAGTAAAAGTTCAGACTCATATACTTTTAAAGATAAATTCTTCATTTTTTCTTTTCTTATCCAAGTTAGTGCTTTTGAGAGTTTCTTAGGCCTCGTTCATTTCACTGATTCGAGTTTTCAGTTTTAGGTTTTTACAGTAAAAAGCTCTCAGAAAATGTCACATTTAACTTTTTCTGCTACAGTGAAAAGCTCTCTGAAAATGTCACATCTCAGCTCGAATTGAAAACTCGAATCCGCGAAGTGAACGAAGCCCTAGTGTTTGGCTTCTTTTTTCTTTAAGATGTGTGTTTCCTTTTCTTTTTTTTTTTTCCCTTGGTACTATGATCCTAGCTAGTTGATCCGTTTTTCTCATCGAATTAGAGTTATTAAAGAGTCATATGTGTGGCTTGATTTTTGGTGTATTTTTTTTAGGTGTTTTAACCAAATTACGTACTATTTTTTGTTGTAACATTTCATTCAAGTTTACTAATAAAACTAATTGTCTGTCATTTCCTGTGGTATAAGGTTGTGTATATATTTCCTTTTCATGATTTGGATTGTAACATATATCTCCCTCTCAAAGAAACAATATAAAAAGTTTTCATTTTCAATCCTTCATAAAATAAATAATTTCTTAGGAAAAAAAATAATGGGAACTGAGAAGGGAGGATATCTACCTCCCAACTGACACGTGTCAGTGAACTACTTATCGACAACTTTGACCCGATAAGAAATACGCTAGCCAAGCAAACATGGGTTCAAATAAAAAATAAAAAATAAAAAAAAGCCAAGTAATCCAACCTTTCCAAACTAGTTTTGTGGGCGTTGGTTTTGCCACCTGTTTGGCTGTTTCACTCTTTTCGGCCCCAAAGCTAGTCTAGAACATCATCCCACAACTGTTTCTGTAAAAAATTACTACCGAAATTCTATCGAGTCAAAAATCACACTTTATTTTTTTTTAAATGAATAAATGACACTTTATTTTGCTTAACGTGGAATATTGTGATTGAAAAAATTCACCCATTACTTCCTTTGTTAAATGTTATTTCATTTGCTTCACCTCTGTAATTTGCCAAGTTTATCTTCCGATAAACAGAAAACACCATCACCATCATTACATAGAAGTCATATTTTTTTGGCCTTGAAATTAATTTCATTTTTAATTTTTACGTTTTTTAAAAATAAAAAAATAAAAATGTCTTTAAAATAACGTTTGGCTTAATAAAGACAAAAAAACATAAATGAAAATAATTTTTTAATTTAATATAAAATGAGAGAGAAATGAAAAATAATTTTTAGTCATTTTTTATTTTTTGTTTTCATTTTCTCCTCTTTCGAACAAAGAGAAAAAGAGAGAGAGACATTAATGAGTTTTTTTTTTATACTGAAAATAATCTCTTGATAAAACTACCAAACGTATTTTTAAAAATGATTTCTGTCTAAAATTGAAAACATTTGCATTTTCATTTTCATACAAAATAAAATCATTTTAGAACGAGTTACAAACGCAATCTTTATTTCTCAAAAAGAAAAACATGAACAAATCTATCATATACCATCCTATCCATTTTAATTAAGTCGATCGGACAGTGGAAGCAAAACAGGAAATAACAAGAGGAAGTCCCATAATGATACACTATTATTTTCATAATATTCTAGTACTAGAAATTAATTAAGGTCGATTAGCAAAGATAGAGTTTCCAAGACGCATTGGCTATCCTCCATTCATGCATTGACCAATATATGGTTTTTTTTCCCTTTTTTTAGTATCATTAAACCACAACATTAATTAGCCTTAGTATATGTATTTGGGATTTTTTATGGTAGGATATTATACCGGTTATCAAAATTACATCAAACTCTATAAATATGCAAAACTAATAAAACATAATGCAAAATTGTCTAAAGCAGTAGAGTACTATGATAATTGTTTTGTTTTTTGTTTTTTTCTCTACGAAAAGCCGACAACTACGGCCTGTTTTGGTGTTTGTTACAATCGTGGAATGTGAATTTAGGTTCGACCCAACTCATGATCTAAATGGTTGTTAAACCAATGATCACAACAATGCTTGGGTGAACATGAATCACTTTGGGAATATTAGTGGTTGACTAGTTGTACCACCAAACCCACTTTAGCAAACTTTCATACGTGTTCCTAATCATCTTTAAAGTTGTCTGGCAATGGAAGGCTCTTCTTAATTAGGATGGGGACCTAACAAATATATATATATATATATATATATATATATTATACGGCTATAACTTTGCATTAATTATAGTACTATTAATTTGGTTAGACAAAGCCTGGCTTCAACACTTGGCAGTGTCTTAATCATGTCTTCCAACATCCAAATTATTGGAGACCTAATCACTAATCAAGATAAGATCATTGAGCCTTGAGGCAAAACCTAGCTAATCAGATTCCCAGGAGTATTATAAAATAAAATAAAATAAAATAAAAATTCTAGTACCAATTATAGATGTTCCTAAAATCAAAATGTCAACTCACATAGAATTAATGTTATTTTAAGTAAATTTGTCTATCTTGCATGTTTCACCTACTCGCTGATGGTCACAAATTCAACGAAACTACACCTTTTTTTTTTTTCTTTTTTTTTTTTTTTAAAAAAATGAGATTGATTTACAATATATTGAACATTAGGAACTTGCTGTCAACTCTTCTTCGGTTTTTTTTTTTTTTTTGGGCATTAGATTCCACATTCTTAAGTTTGAGTAATGTTGCTCTTTGTGTGTACTAATATATACGATGTGTAATCGTACTACTAATATGTATGGTGGCATTAGCGAAGTTTTCTATGTGTGATGAAACTTTTTTTTTTTTTTGAAGATAATATTTATGAGATTCCATTAAATTTATAATTTTAATATAATTTGAATACATCCATAATTATAAACTATTTGGATACTTTATCACGAGAAAGAAAAAAGATACTAACCACGGCAGCTACTTTTTCCGGGATTAACTTCTTTTTTTTTTTTTTTTCAACCAAGATGAATTTTTCAGAAAAAGAAATATGTGTATATATATATATATATATATTTACTGTATCTGACCGTCCAAGAAACTGGGACCCGCAGTTCAGCGCGTTAGGACTTTCCACAATCCAGAAATTTCACGCGCACTGGCATTTCCCACAAACGTAGGGGTATTTCCGTTCATTCAAGTAAGATTTCTTGCTCGTAGATGAACTCCACGCAATCCCATGTCAGCTCTAAGCTAAGCAAAGTGTGAACACAAAAGTCGGCTCAAACGTTTCCTTTCCCGAAATTGCCCTTCGAAGAACAAAAAGTCAACACGTTGCCAACTCAACCTTCGAAGGGAAGGGATGGGCGATTACGTAAATTGAAGAAAACAACCCTCTAAATGGTCCAAGGGTCACGCGTCAATCTGAAACAGTCACGTGTCGGTCAAGCAACGCCTGGTTTGCGTGTCACGTCCACACAGTCACCTGCCTTACTGACACGTGTACATCAACAAACAAATTGTACCGGTCGCCACCGTTTTCAGGTCTCCCGCAAAAACTGACTTATAAATTTCAGGTCCTCTATTCTCAAAATTTCGTTTGCTTTTGCTTTGATTTCCGCCTAAGAAGAAGGGAAAAAAAAAAAAAAAAGAGCAAGAAGAGAAAGTGCGAGAAAACTCCCAAGAAACTGCGAGAAAATTAACAGGAAAAAAAATTCTGGTCTTTGCTTTTTACGGAATAGTTGATTGAGGTTGAGGAAGGTGGTATGATTGTGAGAGAAGATGGGAGCTGAAGCAGAAGTTGTGTGCCAGCAGAGCTTGGAGGTCCAGTTCTTCCCTAAAGCCGCCGATGTTCTTGAGGTCATTCAAAAAGATGTCGTTTCCGTTTCACCGACAAATTTTGATAAATTTCAGCCTCCGGATTTGGTCTCCGTTGATTTATCAAGCTCTGATCAACTGGTAAGTTCATGAGCAATGGATTAATTATTTGATCGGAGAATTGGTTAATTTTTCCCCTCGTTTAGCTGTTTGCTGCGATGAATAGTAATTTGGTTTGCCGAAGATTTTTTATTTATTTTTTAATGTTGAGTTGTTAAAGTCAAATTTTGTGTTCCTCCACTCGTTGAACATTCTTGGTTTATTATATAAGGAATATTAGAGTACTTTTGTTGGCTAATTGATATATGCATTTAGATTTTCCAGCTAATTGATATACCAATCAAATGTGTTCTCAAATGTATTTGTTTGTTTATCACAAAAGGTTGGAATCTTGTCCTGATTAAAAGATGGACGAGATTGAAGTCAATACGCGGTTTGCCTATTTTCTTTCTTGGAATCTTTGTTCAACCATTTATCTCTAAAGATCGTTTAGTATTTAAAAAAATATATATCATTTAATGATCAAGTTATCTGTAATCCTTGTCTATGATGGAATTGTTTGATAATATCTTGTCTAGATATTTGGGAATATTTATCATTCTGGTGCTGTCCAGACTGCTACTGAAGCCACCAACTTCAGTTTTTGTATTCAAATTAAAGGAGAAAAAAATTGACAATTGATCCTTTTGTTTTGTTTTTTCAGAATGTTAATCCCGTGGAGAAAAATCTAGATGTGGCTCTTGAGTCGGATGCGATGCAATTTGTGCCCTGCATCCGTTCTGGTAGCTTTGCTGACATTGGACCCAGAAGATACATGGAAGATGAGCATATACGCATAGATGATCTTTCCTCACATTTGGGATCTCTCTTTCAGTTTCCGCAGCCGAGTGCTTTCTATGGGGTACTTAAATTTCTAGCCTCCGTTTGTTATATAGTCTCTTGATGCTTTTTTTTAGTTGTAATTGTTTTAGATGGTTGTCATGCACAGGTATTTGATGGTCATGGAGGTCCTGAAGCTGCAGCCTTTATCAAGAAAAATGCGATGAGGCTCTTTTTCGAAGATGTCAAAGTCCACCAGACGTCTGAAGTCGATGATATTTTCTCAGAAGAGCTGGAGAACTCACTGCGCAAAGCATTTCAGCTTGCTGACCTTGCTTTGGCTGATGACTGCAGTGTGAACAGTTCTTCTGGGACGACGGCACTAACTGCTCTTATATTTGGAAGGTACATTCAATCATTTCTCCTTTGGATAAACCTTTTTTTATGAGCAAAATATCTTCTCCATAGAACACCATTTTTTGCAGCTATACTCCTTTTAAGTACAGATGTTATGATGAATGACCCTTGTCTCACTCAGGACGTGTTAACTCTTTCTTGTCTTTATGTCGTTTCCCTGCTCAAGTGATTAATTTGGGAATAATTGTTGGATTAAAAACTTGGGGTATTTCCATTCTGATCTCGGCTTATCTTTTTCTAGGCTGCTTATGGTAGCCAATGCAGGTGACTGTCGAGCGGTTCTCTGCAGAAAAGGGGAGGCAATTGACATGTCACAAGATCACAGGCCAATTCATCCCCCAGAAAGGAGACGGGTTGAAGAATTGGGTGGCTACATCGATGACGGGTATCTGAATGGCGTGTTGTCAGTTTCCCGTGCCTTGGGCGACTGGGATATGAAGTTGCCTCGTGGTTCTCCTTCCCCTCTTATTGCAGAGCCAGAGTTTCGACAGATGGTTCTAACGGAGGATGATGAGTTCCTGATCATGGGGTGTGATGGCATTTGGGATGTGATGTCAAGTCAGCATGCGGTAAGCCTTGTTAGACGTGGACTGCGGCGGCATGATGACCCTGAGCAGTGTGCGAGGGACCTTGTCATGGAGGCTTTGCGCCTCAACACATTTGACAATCTCACTGTGATTATTGTATGCTTCTCTCCTCTTGATCACCAGGAGCAGTCACCACGTCAGCAGCGGAGCATACGATGCTGCAGCCTCTCTGCGGAGGCCTTCTGTAGCCTGAGGAGCCTCTTGGAAGGCAGCAACATCCGTTGAGTGTATATGTACTTTCCTTTTCTGAATGAGACTTTCTTCGTTAGGATTATTATGTATGCTGTTTTTTAGGCTGCTTACTTACATATGAGAGAAAAAGCAGCTGCCAGTTTTGTAGGTGGTGATTCAGGATTTGATGTAAATAGCCAGCGGCATGTGAAGTTTGGTGGTGTAAAGATACATCTGTTAATACATGTATTCGATTCTTTTGTGTGTATCTTATGTTGTACATATCCAAATAATGAGAAATATTCCTTCCTATAGTTCTATTGTTCCCGATTTTCTTAAAAATTACAAAAACATTGGTCTTTTTTCTACACTTGGACTATGTTTAACCCGAGGGAAACGAATATATACAGAAGGGATGGGAAAACGGTACAAGCTTAAACTGAAAACGGTGTGGAAGATAAAAATCCTCTCAACACAAATCATTTTCTCCTGTAATCTTTCTAACCAGATGACTAACTTTTAAAATCCATTCGACTAATTCTCTCATCTTTGCTTTCTCCTCTTTTGTTTCTACGAAACAAGACCATAAACAGAAAAATCCAACTAGATGATTTTCTTATTTCCCGAGCATATGTTAAAAAAGGGTAAAAACAACAGGCCACTTCATCTTCATGGCACCTTATAAAAATACATTTAAAAATGGATGTAACTTTTTTGTACAAGTTTACGGAAATGTCAACCCAACATGAAATGGGGGCAAGAATAGAACAATTTCTCAGCATCAGTGAGGCCTCCATATCAACAACAATCCGATCACACCATATGAATTTCGGGCAAAGTTCCACACAAGTTGAACAGACAATGATCTTTCAATCGCACGTCATTGGCTGCCCAATAGAGAAATAGGTTGGTCTTACTTGTAGCTTTTCACAAACGTTGCAAACCGTTCTAAACCGCGTCGGAGTAAGCTCTCAAGAAATGGTTGTAGTGCCTGCATGGTGTCCAAGTCACAAAACAAATGGAGTAAAGACAAATTTCTTCTTCTGTAGCAAGGAATCCTTTGACCATGTCGAAGTTAGAATGCTTAAGTTGGCTTTGCATGTACCAGTTTCAGAACCAATATCAAAATTAGAATGCTTACTGATGCAACCGGGGTTAAGATTTGAGGAACTTCATAAGAGACTGTTAGCTGAAAAAGAAAATTTAAGACAAGAAGTGAGCAACTTCAAAGGAAGAAGCTACAAAAAAATGGGGGAGAAACAAAAGGAAAAGAGATGAATTATCAGCATTCCCCATTTACAGTTCCTCTAATCCCACAAAGGAACTTGGAAGAGGAACCAAATTGCACAAAATAGAAACGAGCATTACCAATGTAGTGATTGTAAAGTAATTACATGCTCCTCTAGGAGGTTAAAGGCGACGAAGAATAAAGTTTAAGCTAATCATATAATTGATATAATACAAAAAAAATCAAGCGATTGGATATTGTGTAAAGCAGCCTCACTTCTACTATGCACGATGAAGGACCCTTTGGATAAAACCGAACAGCACCTCTGCAATGCGATATCAGTACATAAAAAAAAACCATGAGAAATGGCACTGTAATTCATGGAATATCACGCAAAAACACCATTAAATGTCCACCATTGATTTACTTTTTCTTTCAATAACATTGTTATGAGCCAGTAAAAGGCCTTTGTTAATCATTTGAACTTAGTTTCAAGTATAATTCAACTCAAGCTTTTACATCAAAGCATAACCCTCAACCTGTCAGAAGTCAAACCCCTGATTATAACTATAATTTAAAAGAAAGATCACGAACTCTACACAAACACAGAACCAAAAGTGCAACTTCAATATTGTATTTGCACTTGTACTCAATTTTTGAGTGCCAATGTTCTCTCAGAATTTAAATTTAGGCTTACTGTCTATAAGGGAGGGGGGGGGGGGGGGGGAAACCCAGAGATATCTATCGTCCCAATAGTTCATTTTAAAGTGCTTCATTCCATAAAGCCTTGTACCAATAACACTGACAAAAAATGTTGCTAAAAGCATGGAATTTTCTAGAGTACCTGTTAGGAAGACCCTCCATAGATCTCCAGTGGATTTTTTGATTTGGAATGGGCTAAAGACGGTAAAACACAATGCAGAATGAGATAGTAGAAAGCAATTATGACTTGCGAGGGAAATAAAGGAAGAGGAGGGATAGGATCCTTGCCTGCATATTCCGAGCAAGCCACGAGAATTCAATATTGCGGCCAAAAGCTTTATACTTGAGAGACCACCTCGATAGGTCAGGCTTGTCTTCCAAAATCTAGTAGACAAAATTCAAACTTACATTCTCCCAAATATGAATCCATGATAAGCTAAACTGAAAACATATTAGTTATATATCATTTGCTCAGAAGGAAATTTCTAGTCAAAGAATACTCATAACAAAAACCAAACAAAAGATCTCTTTTGCTTCATATATCATTAGAGATGTTAGTGAAGACAAAGAGATATTGTGGGTTCTAATGTAACTGATTCTAAAAAAATGTTGTTTTGGTTGTGGAGAAGTGTTGTATATGCACACCTTAACAGATGAAATGAAGGGCATCCAACGAGGAATGGCTTCACGATCGTTATAACAATCATAGGCAACTGAAACAGGCACGTCTATTTCCATCTTAACTCTGCATTTGGGACATGTTCTCCAGTTACAGTTAGTTCATATAGCACAAAGCTGCAATTTTTAGATTTCCAAGATAGATTTTGTATTTAGAAGGAACTCAACCCTATATTAAATCTTCTTTTAGAGCAACCCAATACAAAAACTTCGTCAAAAATCAAACTTATGGCATTACAAAAAAGTTCAACACGAGATAAAAAAAGGGTATCTATCTGAATCATAGGTGTAAAGTGAAAAAAGTTCAATGTAACATGGAAATCAAACAGAATTAAACAGACATTAAAGAAAATTAAGGGAAAGGGATAGTTACGTGCAGTCCTGCCACTCCATGACAGGGGAAACAGGTCGGACTGAAGAACTGCGGCTGAGGGAGTGGGACCCACTTGGGATTTTGAACAGAATTGAGTTGAACTTGACAGATGGCCTTATTAAAGAAGAAGATGATGATGAGAAGAAGAATAGCCGATTAAAGCCGTTTCTTCTTCTGATTCTGCCAATTCTCGGAGATGAATTCGCCGCCGACAATGTCATGGCCGGAGAACAAGACATATTGGTGGCCAAACTAAAAAAAAAAGAATTAAAATTTCAAAATTAAAAATTAAATACAAATGTAAAGACGAACCCAACAAGTCCACAACCACAAATAATGCGGTTGCCTTTGCCGGGGAATGGAATGGGATTTCTCCGGTTGTCGCCACGCTCGCTTCTTATCTTAATTTTTTACAAAGTTAATTTGTCAGTTTCTTATCTTAATTTTTGTTATCTTTATTAATTATTACATAACATTTTCCTTTGTCAACACTTTTTTTTTCCCCAGCATGTGGCAGTGTGGGGCGAGTCCCCGCCGACCCATTGAGTTTTTGACTCACCCCGACCAATTCGCTTAATGGATCGAGTCGTTACACACAAATCCGGAAGCGGGGCGGTGTGGGTCGGTTGAAAACCCGTCTTGCTCCGCCCAATTTAAGTAACACTAACACATGGTTAATTTTGGCCCTTGAGACAATGGCAAAATATCCCCATGATAACAAACTAAAAAAATATTTCATCTCAATGTACCACACAGCAGTATGTGGCATTATATATTAATTATAACCTTTGGTTTGTTTGCTTTAATATCAAAAATAGTATTCATTACGATGGAGTTAAACTCTACACTTATAAAGTGGTGGTCTCCTTAGTTAGACAAATATGAAATCCGTGCGTTGTTGCAGAATAGAGTATTATATTATATGGTAATTGTATTTAAAAGATATTTATATATATATATGTATTATATAGTATTGTATTATAGGATAGATATAAAATTTATACAAACATATTTATACAAACATATTTATACAGACATATATAGTATTATTATTTATAATATTTATATATATATATACATATTGTACAGAATAAAAAATAACGCTATTGTGGTTCTTGATCATTTCATTTCTTTCAGCTGCAAATATAAAAATGGGAAAATTGGTTGTAAACATAACTGTTAAGAGAAATAAAGATGGTTAAATTATATAGTATAAAATAAATATT